>NW_027282132.1:0-43318 GCF_046629955.1 Centroberyx affinis | reverse complement strand
AGGACCTACTAGGTCAGTACACTAAAAAAACACTGAAATGTACAAATCTGAACCAAATGAATAATGTTAAGTATTTCATATAAACAATTTTTTTTAGGTGTTTGTAATGTAATGATAAATCATCGAATTGAAAATGATATGTATAGCACTTACAAACAGTTACAAGCTGCTCTACAAGGAAGTAAATAAAACAAAAAATAAATAAATAAATAAACAGTAAAAGCAAAACCAGTGTAAGCAAAGCAATAAGCGTAAAAGGAAAACATAAAACAGGAGGTCTAAGACAATTAATACAATATCATTACTGAAAACCAATACTTCCACTACTACTACTACTAATAATAATAATATTGATGATATTATCAGTGGTGGAAAGTAACTAAGTACATTTACTCAAGTACTGTACTTAAGTACAATTTTAAGGTACTTGTACTTTACTTAGTATTTCCATGTTATGCTACTTTATACTTATACTCCACTACAATTCAGAGGCAAATATTGTACTTTTTACTTACTTTTTACTACTACATTTATTTGATAACTTAAGTTACTAGTTACTTTGCATATTCAGATTAATAATACAAAATATAATCAACAAATAAATTATGATGTATTATTATAGATTAAGATAAAACTTTATTGATCCCCAGGGGGAAATTTACAAACTACCCACCAGTAAATAAAGTCATTAAAATCAGCTTCACCTTTACCAGCTGCAACATTAAAGTGATGTACACATTAATGCATCAGTAATTATAATCCAATAATATAATATACATTATTCTGAAATGGGCCATTCTGCATAATGAGTACATTTACTTTTGGTACTTGAAGTATATGCTGATGCTAATACTTTTGTACTTTTACTTAAGTAAAAATTTGAATGCAGGACTTTTACTTGTAACAGAGTATTTCTACACTGTGGTATTGTTACTTTTACTTAAGTACAAGATCTGAGTACTTCTTCCACGGCTGGATATTATAAGCAATCAATGTGATAATGAGAAGGCTAGCTCTACGCTATAGAGGGGGAAATTTTTCTTTGTGGGCCCCGATACCCCACCGCCCCTAGCACCCACACTGGAAAAAACAAACAAAAAAAAACGTATAAAATGTATAAGTATACAAATGTTGCTTTCATTTCCAATAATAGAATTTCAAACAGTACTGTGAACACTGAAAACTAAGGTAGACATGAATAATAATTTTCTCGACTACTGACTTCCATTGCTTCCCGTCTGTGCAATTAGTCAGGTCCTAACAGCATGTGCATAGTGTCTCAAAAAGAGAAAAAGAGACATATTCCCAAATTCCCAAACAAACTTCAATCCTATGTAGGACTGTCTGTGGCCTATGCTTAGATTCCTGAGTGCGCCTTTAATTTAAGCCTTTTAATTGGAATCATTTAGGAAGTGGCCTGTGTGCATCACCTGCTTCACTAGACTATTACAAAGTCCATAAGCAGGGAAACAAGCCAGGGTTTTAGTGGTGAAATAGTGTCATGTAAAGTCTTCTCTAAAATATGCTGTACTGCTTTGGTTTTAAGTCGTATACAGCTACTAGCCGCTAGAGGGCGATATTGTACTGGATTTACGAGAGGAGCACACACTATGCACTCACAGACAGTAATGCAAGAGGTGTCACTCCTGCCTACTGCTGTCTTTGCAGACCACGTCTTTTGGCTGGGAAACGATGTAAGTGTCTCTCATTCGTTAAAATATAGGCTTATTTGATTTAGCCAAACAGTGTCGCGTTGTGACTGTAAGTGTCTTTAAACAAGTAAAAAACAAACTAAAAACTTAATAATAAAAAAACCGATTTTGTTTAGTACGCACCCTATTGTGCGCATGCGTAGTATAGTAGTGGCGGTAAAGAATATTCATGAAGGTTCTTGTATAAATTAGCTGCGGTCTGCATTACCTAGCTAGCCTGCTTTCTGAAAATGAATAGTATAGTGTAATATTAGACGGTTGCAGCACACAGGTCTAACAGGACTAGTTTCTGTAGGCTGGAACAAGATGTCAACTATCTCGATGGTTGTGTGCAAGATCGTTAACCCAGGTAATGGCTGAACAAGCTGTGCAGTTTGTCAAAATGTGCTACCGTACTTAGTGTTAGCTAACTGCTAATTTAGCTTGACATGCTGACTTCTTGACAGAAAAGGCCTGTTGTTGTCCAAAAGAGATTAGTACCACTACTGTAACTGAATAATTATACATTTTCGAAGAATAGGTTCATGGCTGCATATGTACACCACAAATAAGGTATCAGGTATTCAGCATCAACTACTAGAAAGTTATTATTTAACCAACCACTAGGTGGCAACAACTAACCATCCTTCTCAGAGTCTTCATTCAGCCCCCTCTAGTAGTTTCTCATACACTACAGCCTGTTGTTAAGCAAATATTTGCTGTATTAATGTAGAATATTAACCAGTTGCTTATCACACTGATTCTCTTTGGCATGTGGACATTTTGTAGTTTTCTCATCTTCACTGGTATCTTAAAAGTGGTTGGTACTGGTGGCAAATAGGCCCTGTATTGTTATTGTTAAGCAACTGTAGTTGTTGATCCACTGTCCTACTGGACATATTAAAAAACAGATATGTTTCACTGTATTATAGAATCATTTTTGACGACTGTGTTTTAATGTTGGCCTGTATCGTCTGACAGAAAGTGTCAGCACTGTACAGCACTGCACCAATGTTGGCTGCTTGTAAGAGATATATCTTTACCCATTTCAGAATTCCAAGAAAGAGTCAAGAGAGAAGGTAAGAGATTTTAGGACATTGAAGGGGTGAGTGAAATAAAACTTCCCACACTTAATAGCCTTAATGTTTTTGTACAGCTATGCCTGTTCAGAATAGATAAACTGTGTATTATGCTCAGTACTTTCCTATGGTTTGTGTGTTATGACGCTGAGTCCATCATTACCATGGAAATAGCTATAGGAATGCTAGTTACCCCTGAAGAGTGTTCACATAGAGAATTCACATAGTTTTTTGTCCCCTCCTCGAGCGCAATCCATTCTCTCATGCCTGTATAGCTCTCATGCTACCCTCTTTTTACCATACACACTGTAAAAAGTCGGCACACACTTTTACAAAGGGTTTCAGATTGTGAAATTCCTGACAACAGTTGCTGGCCAGATTCCTTTTGCCCACTTTCAAAACACTGATTATTTGCCCTTCACACAAACCGCCTTCATCATTGCAAAATCCACCTTTCTTGTCCCCAGTTAATCTATAGTCACAGTGTGCATAGTGTGGTTCACATACTTATTTTTTATTAAGCATTGTTTAATACAGCAAAGTTTCAAGCAAAATCATCAAAACAACAGAATCAAAACACTGTAAACATAACTTCATCTGAAGTGAAGTGACAATGTAATGTTAGGATCGTGCACATAGAGGACATACAGTTGCATGTCCTGTTCTACAGAGCGTCACATTGCCTTGTTACGTCGAGTTAGGTTACCAAGGACGACGGTGCAGCCAGGTGGTATCCTGGACTGTTTGCAGGGAAGGATCCGGAATCAGGCTGTTTGCTCAGTAAGGCCTGTTGTCTTCCCAGCAAAAACATTCCCGCCAAGGGGGCAAGCAGAACACGCTGAGAGTCAGGAGTTTACCACTAGCGGGGCGGATACACCGCATCCTGCATCCTGGATGCTCGTCGCGGCTAAACCTCATCCATGGAGACCCAACATGGGATTAGGGGAGCTCTTCTCCCACCCCATACTAGACCTGTTGCATGTTGTTTGAGCCCCCACCCCTCCCCTGGCCTGGTTACATGACAACGCTAAACAGTCAGATTGAATAGAAGTTTGGTTTGATACAGACAGGGGATTGACACATACAGTAGCTGCAATGAAGCTACATTAGAATGGTTCCAGTTTGCATGTGTATGATTTGAGTCTCAAGTCCTAGTTTTTCTTTATTTGAAGCAGCAGAGCGGATGAGAGAGAGACGAGGAATTAGTGAGAGATGCACGAGAGATGGGGGATAAATTCCTAGGCCAGATGGGACAGAGTCTCCATGAGTTTCCGGATGCCTTACACCCTCTCTGGGAACATTTTGATCGACAATTTTGATTCGCAGTGAAATAAAAAAATCAAAGGCATCACATATTCAGTCCATTGAATCCTCTAAGCGGGATCATTACGCTAGCATTCATATTTTACATTATAAAAGGCTATGCATCTAAATACATTTTGTGCATGAAAAAAAATGAAAGATTTTAAGTGAAATTACACATCACAGGCCAGTTGAATTCCAGTGCCAAATTAGCACTTTTTCATCAGGCATCATTCAAGAAAACACAATATTCACAATGTTCCTTACAATCAGTGCCTTGGGACACAATGCTTAAGCAAACTGAACTGGCCTGATTACACATTCAGAACAGTTGCTGGAACTGTGCAGTCAGTGCAAACTAGAGTCCACCAAATAGCATGGAGTTATTTGGGCCAGTGCAGTACAGGTGCAGGTCAGGGATGGGTTGTTGGCTCATAAGTGCATCCCAATTGGTAATTGTATATTTTAGGGAAAATAAGTTTTCCTGCCTGCTATATGGTCTACTTCCATAAACCAGGGATGGGTTAAATTCTCGTGAAAGGATTAAAATAAAAATATTAATACTGAAAAATGTTGGCAATGAGAAGGTTGACAACCAAAATATTAGACATAACTGAGAATAAATCTTTTACCATTGGTACTGTAAATGATTTGCTGTTGTTATTAGTAGACTAAATGGACCAAAGATGACATTGTGCTAAAATCTTTTTGGGAAACCCAGCTCAGATCAGGTCAACACTACTGTATAAAAACAGTCCTAGACTCCTGCATAAGTGCCATTGTAGAAGAAGGGCTTGTCTGTCACACAGTGACCTACGACCTCTGGTGTCCATCTCTGAACCTGGGGCTTGCCATCCTGGCCCGGTCGGACAATGATTGTGCTTTTGGATGCCAGTGAAGGGTCCTCGTCAAAGAAGTTGAAGGGTCGAAGGAAGAAGCCCACTGCATTGCCGGGTGTTGCTGTGTTTGGGATATCTTCTGCGTGAGGCACGTGCAGGAAGCCTACTGTCACCCAGGCGACCAGGTCCTACACACAGGAGAGCAAACATTACATTAGCATTTTTACATTTCGGCATGTAGTAGGTGATTTTATCTGCTCATGATAAGTGCAAATGGTAGAAAAAGTCAAGAGAGTCACCATGATTGTGAGTTACCTAGTATCAGCAAGGCAACCAGAGCTGAGAGACCGATTCTTTTGGGGGGTGCCCACTTTAAACCCAATGACCTAACCACTCTCAACCACATCATCCTTCCCTCTAATGTCTGAGCCACGTTTCTAGGTGTGCATCCGAAGTAGCGCAAGTGAAAGTTACATCAGATGAGGTCTATTGGTAGCTGAACCGTAACTCGGTTGAAATGTTGTTGGTAGAGCAAGAATATTGAACTTTGAGTTTTGAAGTTGAATCCTTGTCCAGCACCAGTGAAGGTGGATGTGCATATATATAAACTTTGGTTTACTCATTATTCATAGTCTTTCATTATATCACCACATGTCCATCTTGCTAGACAAAAACCATGTGATTGTGATCAAAGAACTGGCGATTGTAATTGAAGTATTGCCACAGCCAGTGAACTGTTTGTGGCAGTACTCCATACTGGCAGGAAATGCATGCCACATCATCAGAAGACTATGCTTAGAAGATATGATCCCAGAAGTGGAGGCCAAAAAGGGATAGGGCTTTTGATCTTGTCTGATTTATCATGAATTCAGTGTTATGTCATTCCAGAAAAATAAACACTTCCCTCATTGTTTTTTGGCCAAGGGTCAAGGGAACTAAAAACCCTGCGTTCGACAAAAAAAATTAAATTGGAATAATGTTCTGAAGTAGACTGACTGTGGACTGGACTGTTTTTGATTTTTCAGAGGAATGAGCCCAGTTGAGTTCCACTGGCATTGTGGACAAAAGTCAACAATTTTGTCTCTAAAATGCACAAATGTTTCTGGATGGACCCTATAGGATTTGCACCTCATGGTAAAAACAGACTTTTTAATATCCTGAACTATTCATTAGCCTACGTTACCCACTTAGAGTTAACCTCTGCATTATCATCTGGGCATTTGTTAATATGGTGGTTCATTGCTTGATGTAAACTTTACATATTATAGAGCCACTCTTAGGTTGCATGTTTGCTGAGAGTCCCTGCCTGAATTAAAATGTATCTCTTGGCTGGGAGGGATTCTTTTTGGTTGACTTTTGCAGACCCAAACTTTCATCTTCCACAAGCATATTACTCACATATTATCTTACACATTTGTGTGTTTTTACGTGAGCATGTGTGTTAAACATGAATAGGAGATGTCTGTGCATGTGTGTGCACATGAACATACTCATGTGTAGGGCTGCAACTAACGATTATTTTCATTGTCGATTAATCTGTCGATTATTTTCTCGATTAATCGATTAGTTGTCTGGTCTATAAAATGTCAGAAAATGGTGACAAATGTCGATCAGTGTTTCCCAAAGCCCAAGATGACGTCCTCAAATGTCTTGTTTTGTCCACAACCCAAAGATATTCAGTTTACTGTCATAGAGGAGTAAAGAAACCAGAAAATATTCACATTTAAGAAGCTGGAATCAGAGAATTTTGACTTCTTTTTCTTAAAAAATTACTCAAACCGATTAATTGATTATCAAAATAGTTGGCGATTAATTTAATAGTTGACAACTAATCGATTCATCGATTCATTGTTGCAGCTCTACTCATGTGTCAATATATTTGTCTGTTACAAAAAGTGTACCTGGTTGACTATATCTTCATTATTGCGGATGTAGTCCTCGAAGGACACCACAGGTTCCCAGGGATCGTTCTGGGTGTAAATGCTACTGCTGGTGGCCTCACTGTCTTTATGCCGAGTCACAGCCAGAGGGTATCTGCAGAGAGACAGTCCATCAGCAAATCAGTCAGTCAAATCATCTGTCATTATGATAGGTGACAGGCAAAGGATACATACAGAGAAGCAATGCATTAATCTATCAGTCTATGTGATTTATGAAAGGTTCACTGCCAGAGAGCAGAGAATAATGTGTCAATCAAAATCGCTGCGTTAGTCACTGTGATACTTTGTTGACTTACTTATGGCAAACAGAAGTTTTGCTCATTTGCTGAACTTCTTGTATTAGGCTTTATTTCATTCTACATTATTAAAATAGTGATCTCCTGCTAGGTGTCAAGGGATCTGCAGTTTTCCTGGAGCAACTTAAAGAGCAAATCAGTCAAATCAAATGCAGTCTTTTGGGGGGTTTTATTATGCATACAGTACATAAAATTGATGCATCGACAAGTCCTGTCTCGGCAAGATAATGCCTTTTATATAATTTGTATGTAAATATTGTATACATTTTATAGGTTAGAGTGACTTTTTGGTGTTTTTTATGTTTATGCTATGTTATTTCTGCTATATAGAATATTCTATATAATATACATTGTATGTCATACATGCTTTCTGGCCCAATATGAGGAAAAAATATTTTATTACCTGGACCAACTGATGCCATTTTCCTCTCTCCAACCTCTCGGCAGCACACTGTGGGCGTGGGAGTTGAACTGAATACGGTAACCCTTTTCATGCCCCCACTTATTTTTCTCATTGGGGTTGTAAAAGTGCACGTAGCGGGGGAACTTTTTGCCAAAGCGGAAGGCAGCAGAACGCTCCGTCTCGTGCTGTGTCCTGTGGAGTTTGGATTGGACAATAGAATTCTTCGGGCTCCAGGGATTGGTGAAGTTGACATATTTCAGATCCATCGACTCAAAGCTGTTCCCTCGACCTGAGAAACAGTAGAGGCAAAGAGTATTCAGCAGAAGTTGGTTGTCAAGTTTTAAGCAGTTTCTTGAAATGTTTACAATTTCCATCGTTTTTCAGTTTTCAGTTGTTTGTCAGTTCTCTAAAAATTCAATAAAGCAAGTACATTTTCTTAATTCAAAATCACCTTACATCCAGTCTATAACAAAATTATTGAGAATTTTTATTGTAGATTTCAGTTTCACTTTACATTTTTAATTGAATGAATTGAAAGTGAATGTACCCTAATCCTGTTCTCTAATCCCTTTAATTTGACCTCTTATATCAAGGTTAGGATTATTGCTCAGACATGACAGACAAGTTTTACAAGACTGAGATAAGTCATTAACTTATTATGCATAGCACAGTTTAATTGCCTTAAGCATACAATTTCAACAACACATTCTTTCTGATATGATGTGCCAACACCTGCTCTGTTATGATGGGCCAAAGTCCAGTAAGCCATCTTATCTACACTTCCACCACATTCCATGTGGTTTTGTGCTTTCCTTTACCCTAACACTTAGATTAGTTGTTTTATTTTGACACCAAAAACACACACAGTAGATTATTGGATTGTAGTTTATAAGATAATTAGAGTAGTCTCACCACTTCCCTTTAAGCATCCCATTGGAAATACATTTGTGACCTATATTGTCTTATCCTTGATAGTTTTTGAAATTAAGGTGTTCATTAAGGTGTTCGATATGGTTTCCACTGAGGAATAACATGAAAATAAGGTGTCTGATATGGTTTCCACTGAGGAATAACATGATTTCCACTGAGGAATAATGTTACATATATTGCTTTCTCTGAAGTACCAAATATAGTCAATCAATCAAAAGAATTAGTATAATTACAATTGAATAGTTATTTTATTAGATTACACCTAAGCAACCAGGTGGTTGTACAGTACTACTCACCAGCAATATCCAGGTCCACTTTATAATGGATGAGGTGTGTGTGCAGGTTGCCAAGCACATAGTTATACACTTTGGTGCCATAGTTTAGGCCATTAGGTGTAAAGAAAGTGGCGTGGATGTATCCGGTGGCGCTGACCTTTGACTCCATCACCCCATTCTGGTAGAAGTGGAAGTCCCAGATGTAATCGTAGTTGTAAACTGTTGAGGTCGTCCGTACCACCAGCACAGTATTCTCCAGCCCCCCCCAGAAGTTGTATCCCCCCTGGAAGTTTGAATTGAAATGCCTTCTGAGAGGCATCCCTGTGGTCATCTCAAAAATACACAGCGCGTTTTTGTAGCGCACAGGTTTGTCTGTGTCGTAATAGTGGTACAGGTCCACAAAGGTAGCAATTTCTGGGCAGTCGATGCCAGGCGCTAGCTCGTAGGTTGAGGTGCCCATTGCCCAGCCAGCATCCATGTACTTGGTTTGCATGGCAGCAGGTGTATCACCAGCGTAGAAGGCAATAGCTTCTTGGAGGCTGATCTCGTAGGCGATCCTTTCTCCATTAAAACGAAGGTCAAAGATTTGAAGACCAGCAGATGAACGCACACGGTAGGCAAAAGACCATCCGGCATATTCAACAAAGTTGCGGTCAATGTGATAGCGAGGTCCCTGAGGCTCCACCAGCTTCGGCCCATGGATGTCTGTGGGAGTGTTGCTGTGACCACGGGGAATGTAGGTGGAGTAGAGGTCATTATCGTCGTGGTCGGGTAACTTGGCCTTCTCCACGTCCCCCACTTCGTATTTTTCCACCAGCTCCTCCACGCTATCAAAGTACTGGCTGTTGTACCAGACCTTCTCAATAGTCCACTTTTCTGGATCCAGGTCTCGGTGGTTGACCAGTACCTCAAATCCCACTGGGTGGATGAAATAGCCCTCCACAAATTTCTGCAGCATTATCCAGCTTCTCCTCTCACCTGGACCCACCCCGCGGGGGGCTATGTCTGAGAATGTCAGGCAGCGGTCAGTGCAATTTGTGAAGGAAAACCCTCCTGTTGTCTCAAACAGGAGCTTGTGAGCCTTGGTTGAAATTTTCTGTAGGATTTCGACCATGTGATCATATTCTGTAGCAGAAATCGGCCGCGACTCAAACAGGATGGGCCTATCCCCCTTGAAGTTCTTGACTTCGTGGGACTTGGGAGATGGCAGAGGACTGACGATGTATTCAGTGATGTTGGGCTTGGTCTGGTTCCCGAACTGGACCACCACTCGGGCCTGGCGTGGGGGTTTGGCCTGTCCGCGGTCCAGGGCCCTCAGGGCTTCGTGCTTCCTTGGCAGGTGGAGTTCCATCACGAGGATGCTATTCTTCTTCAGGGTCTTGCTACGAGCATTGGTCAGTCCCAGCTCTGGAAGACCATGAAGGTAGGCCCGGACAGCTTTCATCTCACGAACTGTGAGGTCAGCAAACATGGGGGCACCATGATGAGCCCAGTCTCGTTTTCCTGAGGCACCACAACCAGCCAAGGTGACCAGTAGCAGAGGATAGAGAAGCCTCATGGCTGCGTTTGCTGAAATACAATGAAAAAAAATATTCAGCATGGATTTAGTGCTGTGGAGAAGGAGAAAAACCCCTATGCACAGGCCACGCTTCACTTGAGTGAATTCACTCAGTTCACTTGAGTGAACTTTCATTATCAACAAGACATCCCATTCCCTATTCAGCGACCATAGAATATATAAATTGTGCTCAATTGTGCTCACTTGTAAGTAGCACGTTGCAGAAAGAAGAGCTCTGATCCTACTTCTCCACAATTCACAACATCCACACTCTCTACATCAAATAAGAAAGTATGGACTAAACAATTCATATCAAATGTTTTTAAGTCTGTTCCTCAGATTTGCTTCCCTGTCATAACCTGAAGAAAGTGTAGGGCTGGGCGATATGGTTGAAATCAATATCACAATAATCATAAGGATTTTTTTCGATATTGATATATATGATGATGGCTCACATCAGCGAAATCACGTTAAATAATCAAATTGATGTTCATCATATTGAACCGAATGGTAATATTTGGTGTGATGTCAAACTAAACTGAAATTTTCACATAATATTCCTACCATACTTAATTTTGTCTGAGTTTCTAATTAAAAATTAGCTTGTTCTCATCAGTTCAGACAGCAGAATTATGTGTCTCGATATCCCAAAATCACCATATCATCACAATATAATCCCACTGAAAGACGATAAACGATAATATTGAATTATCGTCCAGCCCTATCAAAGTGTATTTTATCTCCTTCAGTAGAGCTGAGTATTCCAAGGGAAACGTTTTGCTCACCCTTCTTTCTCTTGTTCTCGTCACAGCTGGAAAAGCAATCCTTCTCCCTCCCCTTTTTACCCTATTCGCTTTTAATATAACAATCTCTCCCTACTTCTCCACAGGGGGACAAACAGTATGCATCGTCCTCTGGTACGTTGGGGGACTCACAGCCAACATTGTCCTTTCCTCTGCTCTCTGTTTAACGTCCGACCCTGTTTACGTCGCACACTTATCATGTCTACGCCACGTTATGTTGCACTCTCAACCAGCCCATCATTCTATTTGACACTTCTCATCAAATCCTCGTGCTAATTTGAATTTGTCACACACTTTGGCATTCACTTAATTTGCTTTTATAACATGCTTACATAACAGCATTTATGTAATAATGTTGTGATACATGATGTACTGCAAGACTTTCGAGTCTTGCAGTACATCAGTAGTACATCAGCAGTACAATACTTCCCTGAGAAATGCCTCTCTGTATCTGCAGCAAAGAAACAGACCAAGCTACTATACCTGTGGTATGCACTTCAAAAACTTAAGTATCCTCCTGCTGCAAGCCCTTTGTGAAACAAGGTTGCTTTGTCCAATGCAGCTCCAACCCAGCTGTACAGTACTCCTGCCTGCGATGGAATAAAAGTGTCGTATGGAAACAGGAAACAATGTGCTGCTGCTTGTATTTAACCTCCTCCTTTGCAGAGGCGGAGGGTGATTGGCCAACAATGGGTTGTAAATATGATGAAATAACAGGTGCTCTCTATAGATAATTAATCCTGCAGATTGGGCTTCAGTGTAAGCAATGCAATTTATTTGGAAACTTTGGAGAAGTGTAGTGCTGTAATTCATGGAATAGGTCAAATATTTATCCTGTCTTGGGACAGGCATTGAATTAAGTGGAATTGATGTAAAGCTGGAAGCCTTTCAATTAAAGATCATCATGTAAGATGCTACCTTTTGAATCCATATGATTAGCTTGTTATAAATATAATTTGCATGTATGGATTACTAATATTTTCAGGGTCCTGAAGAGATCAAATTTTCTATTTTTTTATTTTTTATTTTTTTACTGGAAATGAGACCTGATATTGTTTCCCTTGGTAGGCAATGTAAATGATCTTGGAACCAAACCACTGAAAATGCATTGCAAAATGAATAGAAATGTATGCGTGTGAAGGATAAAATTGAAATAAAGACTATTTCGCCATCATCCGATTCAGTGTTCTCTTTAATGATGCATGCAGCATTAAGAGAAGTACACAGCAGGAATGGTGCAGTTCTCTGAAAGGGAGTTTCTTTAACAAGGCCAAACATCTAGACAAAGCATTGTCTCATGATCACACCACTGTCACAAGAAATGTACAGCGCTTGGCATTAACACTTTTATGAGCATGCCTAAACAACAAAACTCAACTTTCTGTCATTAGTTTCACATGTTTCACAATACTCTAAACACATATACTAAACCTAAAGCAAAGACACTTCAATGAGAAAATACATTGTTCCTGCACCTAACCCCCAATTACTCTGTTGGAGCTGCTCAGTGGCTAGATCAGCAGCAGAACACTGGATGCAGTGTCGTGCTGAAGTTCTTTTTTTTTTTTTTTTTTTTTCCCTCTTTCATAATAATGTTGTAGAGGACAATAGATTTTGATTGATGTTTCACAACTTGCAATAAATCTATTGCGGCAAGGATGAACTTTACCCTTTAATTTCCTTTAATTGTCATATCATATGAGGCGCAGTAGGCAATTTCATGTGGTATGTAAAAAGGTGTAAAAGGTTTCAACACTTGAGGTGTGGAATGAACTACAGTAGCTTACAACTATTACTTCATACTCCAGTATTTTAATAATCTGATTGACATTCTTACTATAATATGTTGGGCAACTTCTTCTAGTTATATATTCTTAATCTGAATATATGAAGGTAAGAATTAGCAAAAAGTGATATCAAAATCTTGGTTGAGAATATCACATGCAATGTCTCTTGGTGTCCACAGTACAGTATGTGAGTACAGTATGTGTGTGAGCATCAGTTGTGAAACTCTTTAAGTTGCTGTTTATTCTTGGCAAATAAAGTGTTTCTGATATCTGATTAGGCCAGAAGTATTCTTACCTCATGTTCAGACAGGATGTGAGGTGAAATTTTGACATCTTTATTGACTTCTTTTTGTAAAGATGAAGCATGATGAGACAATGTAGATTACTTGAAACTATCTTCAAAATTATATGTTTATATTCTGTCTTCTCTGGGGAATGTAGCTGTTATAAACTTATTGTGCAGATGTCAGTCTGTTATTGGTCACAAATCCCCAATAGAAAAATTTACCCTCTGTAAATACTAGCTGGGGGAGAAATTTACAGGTACCTTGAGTCCTGCTTGAAGCTGATTGGCTTTTGCTTTATTGTGTCAGGTATATTTATAGCGTATTACCTTCCCGCCTCAAATCTCGCTGGCTAGAGCAGAGTTCGATATGACTCCTTCCATTGATTTTGTATGTAAGCACCTTTTATTTATTTGTTTTGTGTTCTGAATGTAAGGTTAATATTATGATTATACATACTGTACATTTTATTTTTTTCTTCACTGCTTTCTTTCCCCCGCACCTCTCACTCTCTCTCTATTCCGTGTGTCTCTCTCACTCCCCTCCCTCTCCCTGCTTCCCATAAATGGTGAAGCAATGGTGAACCAACAGAGTGATTCAGCTCTTCGGAATCCCTAATAAGATACAAAATGTCTCCACGGCTGTTACTGAGAGCCACAAGCCAGGTGTACTCGGAGGAAAAAGCAAAGGAGAAATCAATAATGACACAGGATTTTGCTTATACCAAAAAAGCAAACCCTTGTGACGACAGTGGCACCTCTTTCCTTCTCCTCCTAGCTCTGGCCAAGGTGTACTGTGGTGACAGCTGTGTTTGAGCCTCCTCGCTCCTGGGTCAGGAGGTCAGACGTAGGATATTGGTGAGTCTGAAAGCCTTTGGTCCCCGTGTCTATTGACACGCTTCATTGAATAAACGCCCCCGCCATCCTTCCCGAAACGCCTCTCTTTATAGGATTAGGCTCTGACAAACATCTCTTTATCCTGCGGGTGAGGCTCTGTGCCCCCCCACCACCCACACACGCACACACTCATCACCACTCATCCCTCCACCCCCCTTAGAGGCCTCCTCACCTACAGTGTCCTGTACTGTTTGATGGGGCGTGGTCAGAGGATGTGTCCGTCACAGGTCCGGTGGCCAATGCCTGCCTTCCCAGCTGTGACCTTGGCACTTGCATCCAATGGCAGTGGCTTCAGATGGTACTGTACATCCCAGGAGTCACCCCCCGCGTTTAAAACCCTGCACCAGGGGCACCCGTACCCCCATAAGGCAACACATCACTTCACTGAGGACCATATCACAACCAGACAGAACGAAAAAGAAAAACAGTAAAAGGAAAAGGAGACTAAAGACACAAAAACGTTTTGACATATTTGACATATCGAGTAACAAGCCAAGGAATTTCCAAAAGCACTTCTAAGGTAAGTGTACCTTTTCTTAATTGCAGTGGCAAGATGGAGTGAAAAAAATGTAGAGAAATTGGGGCATTCAATAAGTATCCGTTTGGTAAATGCTTCTGGCACATACAGTACAGAAGACTCTATGAAGACATTACTAATCAATATTCTAATTGGTTATATAAGGCCCTCTTATTATGCTGTAATCTCATTTAGTATTGTTAATTGTTATCAATATTGAAGAATGTTTACAAACCAAAAAAAACAATTACCCTGAATACCCCGAATAAAAGCAACATTCATCATTTAAAATCAATGGTACAGTGTTGAATTAGAAAATATGAATATAAAATTGTAATGATCTGTATTCATGGGTTATGGAGGAGCTATAACGGATTAGAAATGAATATAATGTCTTATTTAAGTAAAGAGTTACATTTTAACCTTTTTCTTCCAGGAATTTTACTCCAGGAATTACTTAAATATTCTAGAGAGAAGACCATGGAGGCTCTACTACTGTCTCTGCTTGGACTGCGGATGGTGATGGGAATGGGGTGTGTATGCCATGGACTGGTAAAATGGACTGGGCTGTATTTAATGGAATTTTTAGACAGTATACAGGGGAGAGAGAGACAGGGAAGATGGGAAAGAGAGAAGGGAGATGAGATGCGACAAAGGTCATGAGCTGGTTTCAGACCCACAATGTTATGAGTATGTGGTACAGTATACACTAGACTGCTGAGCCAACAGGATGCCCCTTGAAGTGGAATCAGTGAAAAAGTGGTACTGGTGCATCTCCTAATACTACCCGGGATTTCTTTTCAAGTGATGGGAATTGAGTGTGACCTACATGCACTGGTGTGTTCAAAGTACTTCAGGGGGGGCAAGGAATAAGATTATTCTAGTTCTTTATTTCATGCTAATATGCTATTATTCTTATATTCAATTATAGAAAAATGTTCTTATTTTCTATGTGAGCAGAATATTTATGCATAACAGTGGATTAACAGTGAAAAGGCTTTCCTATGTGAGAATCACAACAGTAGATAGTTATTTCTATTATTTTTTCTATTATTTTAATGCAACTTGTGAACATGGTGTATGAAGATATTACCAATACTGTTTCTTTTATTAAATACGTTTTATTTAGTTGTATCCTGTTTTACAATATACAGCTACTATGTGTGACGTACTATTGTGCTAACTGCTGCTAAATAGGTTTTTGTTAAATTTGATTTTAATTTGTTGTTGAGTCTATATTTTTGTATTCTTTATTATGGCAGTTGTTTTCCTGCTATGTGTCTTGAGCGTCTTCATGCAAGTACCTTGGTGCATTGCAATAAACTTGTACTTGAAGCAATATAGAGGAACTTACATTTATTTTGTTGAATCCTGCTTCAGACACTGGTGTGAACACACTGTGGAGGAGAGAGTGGAACGGGTCCTGTCCCCCCGTCTGCAGCTTGAAGTGAGCTGTTCTGAGGTGTACCAGTATAACACCCAGGGCTGGAGGCTGGATGTGGACAGGATGCGCGCCAAGCATGGGGGGGATGATGGCATCGCACTCTACTACAAGCAACAGGGTCCCAAGGCATCCTGCTTCTTGTACAAGTAAGTGATCAGTTGATCAACTGTTCATCTGTTTCAAAAAGAAAATCTCTGAAGGGAGAAATCACAATCTCACTAGTACTTAGTTCACCCAATGTTGAAGTTTATGTTGACCTAGCCATGTCCTACTGGCTGATTGATAAGAGGTATAACTGTAAGAAGTATAGCTTGTTTTCCTTTATTCATTATGACATTTTGTAGTACACGGACTACACTTAAGACAGTGGACTGAAAACACACTTTGTAGATAAGAAAGTAAGTTCATGAAAGTCTGGACAGTATAATGGAATTGATGTTTCTAGCTCCAAATATGGACTCTGAACTGAATGTATTTGCAGGTGTTTATTCCTTGTTCAATATGATGAGTATGAGTAGTTGAACTGTAGTTTAACTTTTAACATCTTTGATTAACCTCAGTGACTGGCTGACTTTCTTCGCTCATGCACGAGGCACGCACACAAACTTGGTTTCTAACATGTCATTGTCATGATCGTTACTCATCCATCCATCCATCCATTTTCTTGCCACTTATCCGGGTTGCGGTTGCAGGGGCAATGGGGCAAGCAGAGCAGCCCAAGCGTACTTTTCCCCAGCAACTTCATCCATTTCCTCCTGGGGGAGCTCAAGGGGCTCCCAGGCCAGCTGGGTGATGGAGCCCCTCCAAAGGCAGGCACCCAGAGGTCAGCCTTACCAGATGCCCGAACCACCTCAGCTGGCTCCTCTCAATGTGGAGGAGCAGTGACTTGACTCTGACGTCCTCCAGAGGGGAAGGCAGGACCGCTCAGGTTGTTCTCAGTAGGGGAAAATTGCTGACTGCGACTGGGGATGTTGGATGGGACACTTTGAGGAATTCTAGGAGGGTCTGAGCCCATCTACTTGGCAGAGGTCTCTGGGCTAGTTACAAAGCTCTACAGTGGCAAGGATCCACGGGTGGATGAGATCCGTCCTGAAATGCTGAAGGCTCTGCATATTGTTGAGTGCTGTGGTTGAGATGTCTCTTGAATATTGGGGGATCACACTGCTCAGCCTCCCCCGGAAATCCTATGCCAAACTGCTGGAAAAGAGGCTCTAGCTGTTGGTCGAGCCTCAGATTCAGGAGGAACAATGCGGATTTAGTTCTAGTTGTGGAACAGTGGACCAGCGTTTTACCCTTTCACAGATAATCGAGGGGTCATGGGAGTTTGCTAATCCTGTCTCCTGTCTATGTGGTGGATTTGGAAAAGGCCTAGGGCCGTGTTCCTGAGGTATCCTGTGGAAGGTGCTCTGGGAATATGGAGTGCTGGGGCTGCTGCTGCAGACCATTCAGTTCTTATACACAGAGTGAGAGCTGTCTTTGCATTCTTGGCATTAAGTCAAGCTTGTGAATCAGAAATGCAGAATTATATTTTCCCTCTTCACACTCCATAAGTCCTGTAGGCTCTTCCAGCACATGTTCTTTTCTTATGTCTGATGCACTCATTATTTTTTACAGGTTCCATGGAAATGCCTAAACTAAATTAAATTAAAACTAAGCAATGGCAAAAGCTGAGTTTAATTCACTTTTATATCTATTCGTCAAATATTTATTCAGTATTCAGAATATCAGTAGGGTTAGGTCAGCACTTGGTTGCAGATCAAGGTTGGGCTAAACCCCCCAGTGGCCTGTATTTGATATAGCTTAGCAAGGGGAATTGTGGGGAAGGTGGTGGGCAAAAACACAAGCAAACAGAAGTGTAGTGGTGCATAGTTGTTGACATATCCAAACAGGGATTGTGATCACTGGATGGTTGTAGATTGGATGTGACTAATTCTTCTGCTGGGATTTGAAAATAGGCTTGAAGAGCCTAAATGTAAATTTTAATGTGCACCGTAGGGTAGCATGTGTGAGTGTCTCCTCCTGAACTTCAGTAATAAATGTCATTCAACACCAACTTTGGTTGGTATAATAAAGGAAACATAGCTTGTGTGTTAAGGAAGGAATGACCCTTTACTGTGACTAGTTTTACAATATATAAATACAATGTGTTTTCACCTGATTTGTCTGTCTACCTCAGACCCCCAGAGATGGAGAGCCAGAAGGTGAATAAGACAGTGAGGGGGTGCTGTGAGGGCTGGGGAGGACCTCGCTGCTCACAGGGTAAGGACAAGGAACCAACAAGTAACAGGTTCATTAGAACAACCCCTTTTGCTCACCCCATCCCTCTGTCCTCTCCCTCCCAGGTGTGGGTGTACGTGGCCAGTGTTACTCTACATGGAGTTGTGAGGAGTTCCCTGGAGTCCATAACTCCTCCCTGATGCCTATGGAGCAATGCTGCAGCAGCCTTTGGGGTCTAAGCTGGAGGAACGCCTCCGACCAGACCTGCTTGTCTTGTACCTACACTCTCCTGCCTGGTCAGAGAACAAATGCACATATATGTACACACACATACACACACGTTTTGTAAGTAAAAGTAAAATTAACTATTTTACATGATTTCAAATTAATTATAAATAAATTAATACATTTTAGTCCACTGGGGAAAAAGTTTTGTATTTGCATTTCAATTAACCAAAGAATGACATATTAGCATTGTTAGTATTCCTCATTTAAAGCAATGTGTCCACGCCACAGGCTATGCTAGCTTGCAGGTAGTTCTAGCGATTTGTTTGTATATGGACAATAATAGACAATATAGTGGAAGGACAAATGTAAAACCTTTTCCCATAATGTGATGAAGAGCGATGTCTTGGTAACCATTTCAGGAGTTTTATCTTACCTCTTACACTCCACAACCATATAAAGACTTTGCATTCTCCGGAGAGTTTGCCTGAGCCCAAAACATTCAAAGTAGGTGGTCTATGCTGAGTACTTGGCTTTTAGTGCTGGACTTCATATTGTTGTGGGACTTTCCACAGAAATGGCTTAAATGATACAAAGGGTAGTGTTTGCCAAGATTGAGAAGTCATTTTAAGAACAGGCTTGACACAGAGAACTGGTTGTTTAGACTGTTAAATTAGAGTCTCTCTTCCTTTCTCTTCCCTCCGGAGTCACAGTTGTCCCTTTTCGTGCATGGGGGTGTCTGTAGCTGCTACCTGCATGCATTTATGGGGGAAATGTGAACATGAGCTTGTTTATTGAAGAAGTTCCATGATTTCATTACATATGAGAAGATCCCCATGAGGGCTTTGAATGACACACATTATCACTCCCTCCTCTTGTCTCCAGACTCCCAGTCATCCCCTCTGGTCCGTGGGGGTCTGCTGGGCAGCATCAGGGACCCCCAGGGCTCAGCCACTTGCATGACCTGGGGTGGGACCCACTACCGCACTTTTGACAGGAAGCACTTCCACTTCCAGGGCAGCTGCACTTACCTGCTGGCCTCATCTACTGATGGAACCTGGGCTGTCTACATCAGTACGGTCTGCGATGGAAGAGGAGACTGCAGTAAGGTATTATGCGCGCCATATTGCTGTACTTCTCTAGAGCTAAGAAGCTAACCCTAACCCTAACCCTAGTGTTAGTTAATCTGAAATTACAGTAGCAGCATTGTAAATATAGCTTCCAATTAAAGCAAGTATGGCCAATGGCTTTGCATACGATCTGTTACTGTGCAACAGGCACAAGTTGGCAGCAAAGCAGGAATATCTGTTAATAACTTGTTTTTTTTCTGTGTGTATATACAGTATGTCTACATGCATATGTGTATTTATGTAAATGGTCCTCCCCTTTCAGGCTCTGAGGATGATGCTGGGTCTAGACCTGGTTTCAGTTCACCACAGGAACTTAACGCTGAACAACCTCCCTGTCCCACATGGAGAACCACTCTTCCAAAATGGTACTTACTGATAGCTGCCAGTAAACCTCTCACTTAGTTTCATTTTGAGTGTGGTATTTTTCTTAACCTGGCAAGGTTGTCAACAACCTCCCTGTCCACATGGAGAGCCACGCTTCCAAAATGGAAACTTACCGTCAGCTGTCATTAAATCTCTAATTTAGTTTCATTTTGAGGGTGATATTTTTCTTAAATTGGCAACATTGTCAGGCTTCAAGGATAATGGATAAGACCCTCCAGATGCTCTTGTTACTTCATGCTTGCATCCAATTCTCCTTGTTTACGATTATGAAACACAGGCATCTGAGTGTTGCACATTTGTAGTTCACTGAAACGTGCACTCAGATCATAGTTTTTAACCTTAATTTAACCAAGTAGTCCAATTAGAATGAAAAATAAATTATTTTATAAAAAAACAGTTTCTAAGTAATTGGTTATTTAGATTTGAGTCTTTGCCTTTAGTGGAACCATCATGAGTCACATTTTCTCCAAACTGTTAATTGACCCTAAAAAACTCAAGTCCAGCGGACTTTTGCTACAGTTTATCACTTTATCACTTTATCTAGGAGTGAGTGTCCATTGGCTGGGGGACTTTGTGTTTGTGGAGAGCGGCCTGGGGGTGAGGGTGAAGTTTGACCTGGGCAACACAGTCTACCTGACAGTGACCGCCGAACACCTGGCTGCCACCAGGGGGCTCTGTGGAGTCTACAACAATAACGCAGATGGTGAGGGAAGCACACACATGCATGCTCACACATGCACACAGACACACACACACACACACACACACACACACACACACACACACACACACACACATGCACACACGCACACATAGTCACCATATAGTCTCCTATTGTTTCTTTCATTCTTGGACAAGGACTATTGTATTCATGACTGTGCTGTGCACATCTGCACAAACCTTTGCTATGCAGCATTAAACTGTTTGTTTCTTGGCTCCATAGATGATTTCACCACAATGAGTGGAACTGTGTCCCAGTATGCTGCCAGCTTTGGCAATTCATGGAGGGTTCCTGACCAGCAGAATGAGGTACTGCGCTGAATGTATTGAATGAGCAGTTCTTTTCTTTTGCAACATATTATTGTATATAACCACTATTATATACTATATACTTAATGTTTGCGCCCTCGCTAGTCGCAGTGCCAATGGTGTTGCAGTAATAGGTGGAACATATTACAAGTCTAGTATGTGATTGGACACTGATGATGAAAATTCAGCTGCAACCAACAAACAAGGAACCCAGGCAAATGTGGTCAACATCGGCTGAATTGACTGAAGATGAATTGATTTCCAGCAGCTAGTTTTACCAGTTGTCTGTGCTGTGAATGCACTGTTAGAGTTCTGCTGTATTTCACTCTAATGGCAGATGACATTTACAGTACATGATGCATCCTGGGTAATTGAGTCTGTCCATCTTCTGTGTCCCTCAGGGCTGCAGCGATGCGGCTGAGCTCGGTCACAGCTGTGATGTGTCAGGAGATGTCAGCCTACGTAGGCAGGCAGAGTCTGTGTGTCACCGACTACTGGAAAGCCCCTTCACGCATTGCCACCTCCGGGTCAGACATTTGATACACATCATATTCAAATGACATTACCAATGTTTTCCACCTCTTTTATATTCGCTGCAATTTATTCTTTTACTTTCACTTGATGTCACCCCCTACCACCCCCATCCCCCAACCCACGAGTAGGTATTTGGATTAATTCAGTTGATGACTCAAAATCGTGTAAATGAAAGTATCCCACAATGCACTGCCCTAACCACTAATCAGTGGCTGTGGTTATAGTTTGGCCAGCACCAAAATAGTGTATAATGTTAGATATAATATCTTAGTACAGGAAGCTATACTTAAATAGAGTATGTAGCCTTTCCTTGACAACTGCACTGTTACAGTATATGAGCACACACAACATAATGAGGTGCTTTTGGAAAGCCATGCTCGCTGTAGGCTGTAAATCAAAAGCTGCTAAAAGTAAATCATTTACCAGGTCTCCATTCTTAGTGCATCTCTCTTTAAGAGCAATGCCTTGTAATGACTGCAAGGACAAGACTAAGCAACAGCTGAACTTCAGTGGCAGAATTAAGATACTAGCTCTTTTATTTATTTATTTATTTATTTATTTATTTATTTATTTATTTATTCAAGCTCTATTAGCATTTCCTATATATCCTTTTCAACTCCCTCAGGCATTATCACACACTGGAATGAATGAATGAATGGCATCATAAAATTCTGGTTAATAAGTTATGATTTCACATATGGCTGTATCTGTATAGTCCACGTCTATCTAGCTTTACTTGTGACCCATTACTGGTGGTGTGATGTACTCCTGAACCCTTTCTGTCTCAACTGTGTATCCTTAAATCACCCCATACATACTGAGCAATACTGTCTACCTGTTTAATTGATAGACAGTTGTCAATGACTTTCACTGACTTTCTTCTGTTGGATAGACATCATTTTTGTAGTATTTGCAAATAATTATTGCCATTTGTTTTGATCTGCTTGGAGTAACTGCAAAAAATATTGATCCACAAGTTATTTAGTTTAGGATTGATCTTAAAAATCATTTTTTCTTAAAATGTGAACAAATCTGCCTAATTTCACTTATTATTATTATTTCAATACAAATCAACCTTTTTCAAGAACTTGCTTGACCCAAATGACATAATCTTAATACTAGTGAAGTGATTTGCCTTCTTTCACTTGTTTCAAGAGAATTCTCAAAACAGGTGAGACTGCATTGGAACCAAATGGAACTGACTCACCCTATTGACCAATTTTTTTAATGTTACGATTGATATGTTGCAGTATACCAGATGGGTGGGGTGTATTACATTAGGATTGTGTTGAGACGAGATTGTTTTAACTTTGTTGCACTGATTATATGCTATCCTATTATTTTTGAAAGCTATTTGAGCCAGGTTTGCTGTTGAATCCTTAAAAAGTGGTAAGTTTCTTATCTGTTTCTGTTGTTCAGGTGGACCCGGCAGCCTACATAGACACCTGTCTATACCTGTACTGTAGCTTGGGTTCCAAAGAGAGGGAGGGGGCAGTGTGTGACACCTTGGCCAGCTACACCCGAGAGTGTGCCCAGCAACACATCATAATAATCTGGAGGACAGCCACCCTCTGTGGTAAATAAAAGTCACCTTTTGGCATCCTGGTGGCTCAGTGGTTGAAGGGCTTTGAACCTGTGATGTTGTGGTTCAGAATCAGGCTCATAACCTTGGTCACATGTCATCCCGCTCTCTTCCTCTGTAAAAAAGCAGTCTGTAATCTCTTTCACACACAACTAACAACAACATAAACAACACTTCCCCTAAATAAAAAGACCTTTCAAGCCCTAAGTTGCCGGTTTAAGTAGTAGTTACTTGCCTTTTCCTGCAACACTTTATGTGACATAATCATATATACTCTGTCTTATGCTGTGTTCACATTGTGGCCCTAAAAAAACAAAAACAGGAGTCAGTCAAGAACAACACTACATTGCCTTCTTGATGCAATGTGATTTTGATAAACAAGAAGTTCAACCTTTCAATCCACATTGATACAATAAAAATCAGTCCATTGAATAGTAGTCTGTTATTGTTCATTTTCAATATGTTGTTTCATTTCAAAATGTCAAATGATATTTTCCAGTAATATTAAACATGATCCCCACTGTAAATGAATTGGAACCGCCAATCCAAACCAAAATTAGGCATCATTCCGTCTTTTTCTCCTAGACTCCAAAATGGTCAGTCAGAAGAAGAAAACTCTTGATTGTTCACTACTTAATTTTGGTTGGAAGAGGAAACAAGAAGAGCAGGTGCACACACAGTTAGAGGTACATCCATTTTGGTTTGTTTTCACCACCCAGTAGAAGATAAAATGGGAAAATTCAACTTTTGTCAAGTTCTGTCTGTAGTTGTGGTTGCCAGTATTGAGGGAGTTTACCATCAATCTCCTATTGAAAACAATTTACCGCCTACCGTATACTGCCACAATGCAAGTCTTTCTTCCTCTCACTGACTCTGTTTCATTAATTTTCATCATATCTCTCCTGTCTCACCAACTTCTCCCTTTCTCTCCCCCTCTCCTCCCCAGGTCGCGTCTGTCCCAGAGGTCAGGTATTTTCGGACTGTGTGTCCTCCTGTCCCTCCAGCTGTACATCTCCCCAAATCCCCGGGCCTGCTGCAGCCTTGGGCCAGTGCAGGGAGGAGTGTGTGGGCGGCTGTGAGTGTCCACCAGGCCTCTACCTTCACCAGGGACTCTGTCTGAAAAGGGATGATTGTCCTTGTTTCCATCGCAGACACACCTACCAGTCAGGGGACACGATACAGCAGAGGTGCAACACCTGGTGAGTGGGTAGTGTGTGTGCACACGTGAGAAAGAGTGTGTAATGTTTTTACATCACGTCCCCTTCCTTCCTGCCTCTCCCCTCTCTCTCCCTCTGTGTCCTTCTCTCTGTCTACCCCTCTCTCCCATTTCCTTCTGTCTCTCTCTGACTCTCCATCCTTCCAATGCTTTTTCACCCCCCCAGTGTGTGCAGAGCAGGCCAGTGGCAGTGTACCGGGGAGAGGTGCGCTGCCCAGTGCAGCCTAATGGGGGCACTACAGGTCACCACCTTTGACAGGAAGAGGTATTCACTGCAGGGAGGAGACTGTCCCTTCACTGCTGTGGAGGTGAGACATAAAGATACACACACACATATATACAGACAAAGACAGATTCTATTGACATAAGTGTAATCTAAATGTATGGGTTTTTTTCAATGCAGCAGCCATTGTTGTGTGCATTGCGAGTTGTGAGATGTTTTTTCAATGCGTGTGTTTAGTTGAGAGTGTGTGTGTGTGTGTGTGTGTGTATGCATGTGTATATGCTTGCTTGTACGTGCATATTTGCTTGTGTGTGTGACACCCCATTTGCCCCTGTGCATACATGTTATGTGTGTGTTCAGGACTTTGTTGACAGGAAGCTGGTGGTCAGTGTGCGCTGTGGGGAGTGTATGACAGGTGGAGGAGGAGGAAGAGGAGGAGGAGGTTTAGGTTGTCTAAAGGAGATGTCAGTCACAGCGCTCCGCACCACAGTCACCATCACTGACACTGGTGAGTGGTAGACTCTGGCCATCTGTAATTGCAGGGTACAGGTGATTTGAGGGTGATGCTACAGTCTCTATACACGCCTGCATTACAAAGGTATTCATCCATTTTATAGTCTGACAGTAGGGACATGAGTGAACATGACTAACATCAAGACACGATAGCAAGAGTATAAAATATGTTTTTGTTCTCTAACAGTTTAAGTATACGTGGTTTGGTTGGTATGGTATGTAGTTTGGTATGTCGATACCCTTTAATCCAATCCATTCGTTTTTCCTTTGGTTTTTTTGCCCTCTCCCTTTCACCATCACTGTGTTATATAAACAAAGAGAAGACAGGAATTAAAGCAATACCTTGACAATTAAAATTTTAGGTTTTTCTTTTGTTTTCTCTTTCTAGGACTTTCGTGTGAAAAAGCATTTAAGTTAATAAATTAAGCAAAAAGCAGCTTGCCAGCATTGCTCACATAAGTAGTGGAAAAATGTCCATTCCACTGTATGAATCCTATATTTTGATGCTTTTTACTAACTTTTGACTGCTTCAATTTGATCTTGTTACTCCCAGGCACAGTGACACTGAACGGCCAGAGGGAGGTGTTGCCTGTGGTGACGGGGGACCTGGTTGTGCGTAGGGCCTCCTCCTCCTTCCTCCTCGTCCAGACGTTTGGGGCCCAGCTGCTCTGGCACCTAGATGGACCCTTGGCCTTCATCACCTTGCAACCTGGCTTCACAAGCAAGGTGACCCTCACACTTCATATGGTCCTTTCACTTGCACCATTGTGGTACAGGGGATGTGCTCGTGCCCATTGACTCTCCATTGAACCAACCAGATTTTAGCAAACAGGGATGTACTTGCACCATTTTGACTCCCCAATTATGCTGAACCGAATTTAACTAGAGGGGATGCAAAATGGCCACAAATGGAAACTCTAAGATCAAACGAAAGCAAGTAGTGATAATTGCTGATATGACAGTCACAACAGAAATTTTACCAACATTTCAACTAGCAATGCTGAAATGGAATTTAGTGTGTGCAATTGTTCCTGTCTTGTGGTTCGTTTTTCTGGAGCACTGCATCATATTTGTGTGTGTACATCCTGTATTCAAGGTGCGCGGTCTGTGTGGTACGTTGACGTGGAACCAGCATGATGACTTCACCACCCCAGAAGGAGACGTGGAGAACAGCGTGTCGTCCTTTGCTGCCAAGTTCACTACAGAGCGCTGTCTTCTGCCTCACGGAGCCCCGCCTGACCCCTGCACCACATACACCCAGCGGAGACACTATGCAGACAGCGTGTGCTCCGTCATACACAGCTCCATCTTCCAGGTTGGTGTGTGTGTGGGATGGGTTCATGTATGCTCTAATATTCAATAGCCTGGGCAATGTACTTATGCTACACTATACTCCTTATACTATTACTATCTTAGGAGTCGTCTCTCTGTCTCTCTCTCTCACTCACACACACACTCTCATACTCTCCTTTTCCTCCTCTCTCCTCCATCTCTCTGTTTTTTTTAGGCATGTCACGATGTGGTGGAGAGGGAACCCTACCTGCGTCTATGTCTGTCTGAGGTTTGCGGCTGTGCCCCGCAGAAGGCCTGCCACTGCACCGTCCTCACCGCCTACGCCCGACACTGTGCCCAAGAGGGCGTGGCCATCCACTGGCGCAACCACACCCTTTGCCGTAAGTAGGGAGGCTATTGGCTTACTGGTGTATTAGGATGAAAATTCGTGGTTACCATGGTAACAGCTACTCTACCTGGAGGTTGCATTGAGGTGCAGCAATTGCTTGGGTGGACTACAGATCGGTCAACTCCTGTTCGTTTGTTCTCAGACACCATTGATCGGATTATGATTAGCCAACGGGGGTAGGGGTGACATATTTGTTACTGATTGGCTGTAAGGGGGGCATGTTTACTGCTCTCTTGTTTATTAGTTAAATGAGATTAGATTAGATTAGATGAAGCTTTAATGATCCCTGTGGGAAAATGATGTCGCCTCACAGATAATGGGGTGGGTGAGGGGGGTTTCAGTGCTTTTTGATGTCTCAAAATTGACCTTGTCACTCTCAGGAGCAGTGAAACAAGATTACCCAGTTATAGTTATACATATCCCTAGGCATTAAGAGTCTAGCCTTACATCTAATGGTGTTTGTGTGTTGTTAGTTGTTTGAACAGTATTGGCAACAGTAGACTTGCATGTTAAAGAAGCCTAAGAGTTACAGAAGATTGCTTGAACTAAGCTGATCCCAGGTGTGGTATGTAAAGTAATGTATGTAAGTGTGAAATAGGTCATTCCTGAGATTTTTTAATTTATTCAGCCATCTGTCTCTGTGTACATTTTTTGTTTTTACTTTTACGAAAACTAGCATAATGATTTTCACACATCCTCTCCTCCCCTCTCCTCTTTCCCCAGCGGTCCAGTGTTCGGGGGGTCAGGTGTACCAGGAGTGTGGCCGCACATGTGGGGGTTCCTGTTCAGACCTGCGGCAGGGCTGGAGCTGCGATGATGGTGGTGGTGGTGGTGAAGGGGGAATTAGGAGTTGTGTCCCAGGTTGCCAGTGCCCTCCAGGACTAGTACAGGACCACCAGGGCCAGTGTGTGCCCATCACTATGTGCTCCTGTGTGCAAGGAGACAAGACGTACCAGCCTGGTGCTATTGTTCAGAGCAACTGCAACACCTGGTATGTGCTGATGTAACAAACTTATCCTTTCAGATATTTGTCTTGGTATGCAACTCAGAATTTATTAGTTAATACATTTAGAAGACCTTTGGATCACCTTGATGAGTCTGACCACTAGTTAATGTGTCTTGGCGTGATCAGAGAATAAAAGTCACACTGAAAGGACAAGTGTAATCAAAGCATAATTGAAACCTTGATGCTTCCTAAATGTTATTTGGTACTTCATCTGGTTCTTGATGGCAGAATTTCACTCAACTTAACACTGAAATATTTCACAACTTAAAGCGACAATTTAGCATCACTGCAGAGAGGTAGTACTTTCCAAACTAGGGACAGCAGACATGCTTAATCTGTAGACGGGAAGACAAAGAGATGGTAGAGATAACTACAAGCCCTCATGACCCAGTTGTGTAGATAATATTTTTATAGCACATCATAAAACAGCCCTTACTCCTTTATGGCAGCAACTGAGTGCTGCTTTTATCATGTGGAGGTGTTGATAAAGAATCAGAGTCAGCAAGTTTTCTCGTTTGTCAGAAGAACACAGCTTTGATGTAGCTACAATATAACGTTGCCACAGTTTCTTAAACTGTTGGTCCCGTTGACTCTTATTCTCTGATCACACCAAGACACATTAATTAATCTACTTAGTTTAGGTCCCATGCTGACAAAAGTCTATAAATCCCTGGAATAGAGAGTTTTGTTTAGCTATGGTCTGCTAATCACTAACATTTATTTCCCAAGAAAGAAACCTCTAGAAACCTGTGACTTGTTTGTTACCTTTATATTATATCCTGTTTATCACAACCTGTTTACCATACACTACTGATGAGTTTGGTTCATAAACAGAGTTTTGGCCTTGTTACAGAGTTAATAGAGAGCTGGGGTTTCCAAATACCATGAGAAACCTGCTCTGTTTGTTTCAAGACCTTACATGTTTTTTTTCTTCCTGTGAGAGTGTGTGAGGTCACTATCAAACCTCAGTGATGGGTTCAAGTGCATGTGATGTCTTAGTACCAACGTAGTCATTATATATGTGACACCTTTTAGGCCTACTTTATGTTTCATGTACCACTCCTGGTCTGTTGTAATTAGATAGGTAAAAGATCATTTGTTAATCATTAGTGGTTGGATTGCTCATTCAGTACTGGCAAAACATTTGCGATGCTGTTTTTCCAGATAAACTTCAGCTGTTGCACTAGCTTCACAAAATCTTACCTTGGCTTTGAGTGTAATGTTTGTTCATTTGAATGATTTATTATTTAGTTTCTCCCCAGTGAGTCCCTGGTGGTGTAAGAGCTCTGATGAAATCACTCTATGTTCCTGCTCCCTCGTGCCACAGGATAGGTTGATTTCATTGCATCTTTTCACCACATGACAGCGGTGATCATTTCTCTCTGGGCCTGTGTCGGTTGGTTACAGCTTTGACTGAGTCACAGCAGGGTAGCAGTAATAGTAGAAGGTCGATTCAATGTGTGTGTGTGTGTGTCTCTGTGTTGTTTTTGTATGTGTGTGTGTGTGTGTGCGAGCTGTACTTGTGACTTTGATTCAACTCCTCATTGGCACAGGGTTGTAACTGCTGAGATCTAACTGTACCGAATTGACCATTGACCCGATTAATTGCCGTGTGGAAATCTGACATTTGGATTAGATAATTACATTGATATGAAATATGACGTACATCCATTCACCTTGACTGACACAGTGCACAAGGGTTTGTCTTTCATCCCAGTAGAGTGCTTTTACCCTCTTTTACCCTTTTAATCTCTTAGCACATTTTGTTGCTGCCTCATTAAGTTTTACAGCTTATTTTTAGAGTATAATAATAATAAAGTGATACTTTATTGATCCCTAGATCCCTATTCTCTTTTCGCTTGCCATTCTCTAAACGGAGGTCGCCTGGTCAGCAGCAGCCCTGGAGCTGGTAGGGATTCAGTGTTTTGCTCAAGGACACTTCAGCAGGGCAGATGCTTGCTGACATGGGGCTTGAACTGAGATCATCCAGTTGCAGGATGGTCTCTGTAACCACTAGGCCATCCTGCCGCCACCCGTCTGCTCATTCCTCCAGTTTGCGATATTTATTGGTTCAGGATTCTTTGTTGTAGAATATGATGGTCAATAAATGGAGAGAGGAGTGTGTAACTCATTTTACCATTATATGCTCCTATAGTCGCTGGGTTTGAGAGCAGATTTGCGCACATTTCAAAGCAGTGGCTTTTGGCTGTATCAGTGAGTTTTACACCTGTCTGAATGCTTTTTTGTGACCAGTCAGTCACCTCTACAGTCATAAAGATAAACACACAAACACACTTCTTTCTCTTCCAGTATCACCTAGCCCTCTTATCATCCCTCCTTATCGCTTTATCTCTGTCTTTCGTTTTTTTCCCCATTATTTTCTGTTCTCTCACTCAGTTCTTTCATCTTCCAGGCGAAGTGTCATTCCCTCATTTTCGGTCATTACCTCTCTTTCATCACTTTGCCCACTTTGCTGCCTTTGTTCACATTTCCAAAATCCCCTTAACATCTACCCTCCCTCTTTTCACATATTACTCTATCATTCTGTCCCTCTCTCCACCACTCTTCCTCTGAGTGACTGTATGGAGTATAAAGAAAATAGCATATAATGAAACAAACTAAATATTGTAATTCTGCTCCTCCTCCTCTTCCCTTCACAGCGTGTGTGAGCAGGGGCTGTTAAACTGCACAGAGGAACGCTGTGAGGAGGTGAACCAGTGTCCCGGCTCCCTGGTCTACTCCCCTCGCTCCTGCCTCCTCACCTGCTCCAGTCTGGACCCCCCTGGCCAGCAGCAGTGGCCAGTCACCCCCCAGTCGGGCTGCCGAGAGCCCCTGTCCGGCTGCGTCTGTCCCCAGGGCACCGTGCTACTGGTGGGTGAAAGCCCAAGATCAGTTTATTAAATACACCTTTTTTGGGATATGAAGTGATGAGATTATAGACTCCAAAATCATCCATGTGTCCCTGGTAGATCATTTGCTCCGGTTCTTATGTATAATGAAAATATTTTAACAGATAAGACACTATATATCCTTTTAAAAATCTTAAATCTATGTTTAAGTGATTCAGTAGCCCAGCATTTCAGTGTCTCAAAACAGTTAACACATATGCAAACATAGATGAATGAGACCCAGTGTCATGATCACACAGGGCAGAGTATTGTGCTCCAGGTGAGTCTTGCATCTCCATTCTCCATTCCATCCAGCCTAACTCTACATTATGTCCTCCCCGGGTTACACCAGGGTGACCGCTGTGTTCTGCCAGAGGAGTGCCCATGTCACCATAATGGTCGACTCTACTACAGCAACGACACCATCACTAAAGACTGCAACACATGGTAATGGGCGGGGTTAGCCTATTACACCACATGCCACTGTCTAATACTAGGTTTAGAATAGGTTTTATAGGTTTAGAATTAATTAGCCCAGTTGTACCTAATTCATTCAAACTCTGTGACTGTACTGTTTCTTCAAGTACTCCATATTTATTTATATATGTATTTATTTAAATGTTACTAATAAGTACTAAACAATTCTATTTTTTCACTCACTTATTTTCATTGTATGGGTCTTCCCACTTTCCCTCCATCTCCTTTTTTTTGCCTCCCTATCTCTCTCTGTCTCCCTCTCTTTCACTGTCCCTCACCCCCCCCTTCATGCAGCGTGTGTAAGGAGCGTCGCTGGCACTGCGGTCAGTCCGCCTGCGCCGGCGTGTGCGTGGCGACGGGCGACCCGCACTACGTGACGTTCGACGGCCGCTGCTACTCCTTCCTGGGCGACTGCCAGTACGTGCTGGCGAGGGAGTCCGGCGGCCTGTTCAGCGTCACGGCGGAGAACGTGCCCTGCGGCAGCACCGGGGTCACCTGCACCAAGTCGGTCACCCTCAGCCTGGGGAATACCGTCATACACCTGCTGAGAGGTAGGAGGGGAGGGTGGTGGGGAAGGGGGAAGCAGAGGGTGGATGAGAGGGAAGGGACAGAGGGAAGGAGGTGAAAGATATAGGGAGGAAAGGGAAGATGAGGGAATAGACAGAGGGATGGAGGGTAAGAGAGTCACAGGGTAAGAGAGTAGGGAGGAAGACGCAACAGTTAAGTGTCCTTTGGTGCTGTAGTTCAATGAGTTGAGTGTGGCATTAAAGCTGTCAGGATCAGGGGTTCAATCCCCACCAGGGCAAACTGTGCTAAAAATGTTTGCACCCACAGTACTATAAGGCACTTTGGATAAATCATTCACCAAATGCCATATGTCTGGGAAAGGGGGTTTAAATTGCCTGAACTAACGTGTCCTCTACTCTAACATTTAGGTAAAGCAGTGACAGTGAACGGGATGCCAGTCACTCTACCCAAGTCCTACAGTGGCAGTGGTCTTACTTTGGAAAGAGTCGGCCTGTTTGTCTCCCTCTCCTCTCAACTGGGAGTCACTCTGCTGTGGGATGGGGGTAGGACACACTCACACACAACTTATGCAATCTTAAATAACCTTCCATTCAACCCTTTCAAGCTAGCAGGGCTGGTTCTCTGTGTGTCAGTTGTCTCCCCTCTCCTCTACTATCCCAGCCAGGTGTAAACGTGGGCACCAATGTACATTTACTCATGAAATTAATGATGAAAATGCTTACTGACAATTTTTTTTCAACTGACTATTATAAGTGGGAATTCTGTACAATTACAATGTTAGAAGTAATTTTATTTCATTCTATTATTTACAAAAAAATGACAGAGACAATATGAAAAAAATCCTTGAAAATCCTTGAAAAAATAGTTTGTTAAAAGAAAACCGAGAAAGCTCATAGTTTGCATTATCCAATCACAGGTATGCATTTGCTATGGTGCAGACTAGCAAACGAAGATCCAAACAGTTTGTGAGTAATGGAGTGAGTAATGGACTAAATTTAATCAATATAACATGAAAGATGCCATGATCTATAGATTTTATGGTTTGATAAATATTTGTTAAAATAATGTATCTTTTGTGTTTATTTAAATAACTATTCTTAATATGAATAGCCATTTATAAAATTTGCTATGAAATTATCATATGTCATTATGACCAAACTCTCCAAGCCCAGCCTGATGTCTGCCGGTGTTTAAATGACTTTGCAGGAGAGGCCACTGTCTCACATGAGGAACAGAAAATCATAGAGCAGCAAGAGAGGGTTAAAAAGAAATAAAAGTGACAGGAGCGCTGGCATCATGCCTCCTCTAAAAGCTAAGTCTGTTTTTCAGAAGAGAAAAGAAAGCAAAGAGAAGAAAAAGAAATAGCCCTGGGATAGGTTGTGATGGTGCTCAGACTTCCAGTTGGCTCCCCTGACTAAGACTATTACTAAATTAAACTATTAAAATCTCCCCCGAGTCCTCATTCCAGTTTGCTGCTTCCAGTGATTGAAATGAGTTGCAGAAGACTCTTAAATTAGGCAGCCTCTTCTCTCTCTCTCTTTGTATTTACAGTCACACATGCAGCCATTTCTCAGCAAAATGACACTAACTTCTCCATCGGTGCTGCCATATGTTTTATCACGTTGTAAATTGGTTTTGTGGTTGGTGATTTTATTTGTTCTGCTGTTTGCTGCTACCACGTCTTTATCTGTGACCGCCCAGCTTAATGCCTGTGCTACTTAACAGTCTCTTTCAACATTACTGTTTTTATTATGTTTTCTTTTGCCTTCTGCGTCCTGCTAGCCTTATTGTCTCTGTCTCTGGCTCTCTTGTCTTTTTCCCCATCAAGAATCCTTTTGCCTCTTGCCAGCCCATCAATATAAATTGCTGTTGTCATGTGAAAACCTCCAACTCCAACTTTGGTGATTTTCATGTTTTCACTTCAACTGAAGGATTATATTCACATCTATGGGTTGAGAAAATTCTACAGCCTCTCGGGCTTATGAAACCTTAGTTCTTAGTCCCTGACATCCTTGGAGATACAAGTTTTTCACCCGACAGTGATAAAAAAAATTTTGCTTAATTGACCACACTGGTTAAATAAAGATACAATTTTATGTTGGTAAAATTGACACTCACCCAAGATTAACAACACAAGGGATAGTTACACCAGATCTTGCGTATAGGTAATCATAACTCTATTAGGTGAACAAACAAAGCAGCGGTGATATTGTCATTTCACTTGTTTCCAGGTATGCGTGTGTATGTGCGTCTGGCGGCCCACCTGCGGGGTCGGGTGGGGGGGCTGTGCGGCAACTTTGACGGGGACACCGAGAACGACTTCACCACACGGCAGGGCATCGTGGAGTCTACAGCCGAGCTGTTTGGAAACTCCTGGAAGGTCAGCCCCTCCTGCCCCGACGTGGCCGACCAGGACCTCCGAGACCCCTGCACTGTGAGTGGAATACATGCGCACGCACACACACGCACACACACACACACACACTCAGACACTCACTCAAACATGCACAAACAACTAAGATTGCCTTACTTGGACACTGTTGAAAATCCAGTTTTGATCCAAATTAACTATTTTGTGGTGCAAGCATTGTGATTGTTTTCTAAGACTTATTTGCGTCACTCTCTCTCTGTCCCTCTCTCTCACAAATGCAGACACACATACTAATTAACTTCTCTATGCCTTTCCCAGCTGAATGCCCACAGAGTGACGTGGGCCAGGAAAAGATGTGCAGTCCTGACTCAGGAACTCTTCTCCCTCTGCCACCATGAGGTGCCCTTCCAGCAGTATTATGACTGGTGTGTCTTTGATGCCTGTGGGTGAGTGAATCAACCCAATCTAAGCTGGGCATCTCTTAAGACATGTATATATATATATATTTACCTAATCTATCTACTCGGTCTCAGTGGGTAGTAAAACATCTGTTTCTGACAGGGCTTCTTCCCCCATTAACTGATTGTTAGGGACATTTTTCAGCTCCTCAAGGGCACTTTACAAAGTGTTGTTCCTGCACTATGCAGAAAAGACAAACATATGCATATGAGCATTTGGACTGTCCACTGATGTAACATCTGTCTAATGACACATCTGTGATGGGAGTGCGCTCTTGGCTGGAAAGGGTCTGCAGAAACAAATACATTTGCTTTCACTTTATGTGGAAGTCCCCAGTGGGATAATATCCCGTAAGTCATGACTTTTTTCTGTGTGTGTTTATATTCATGTGTATGCCTACGTGTGTGTAACAGACCAGATTTGAATTCAGGACTCTCATGTGGCAAGCGGCATTTAGCAAACCTTCCTGGACAATGAGGATGATAAGATTTAGAAAAACAATGAGAGGGGAACGACTTCTAATGCAGAAACAAAATTGTTTATTAAAGTTAACAGTTGCATAAATAGAAATACAAGATAAAGATACTTTTGGGCTTTACTGTTGTGGTGTTTGTTTGTTTGTTTGTGTGTGTGTGTGTGTGTGTGTGTGTTGTAGCTGTGACTCAGGCGGGGACTGTGAGTGTCTCTGTACGGCCATTGCTGCCTATGCTGAGGAGTGTAACCGACGGGGGGTCTACATTCGCTGGAGGTCCCAGGAGCTCTGTCGTATGTCGAACATGTCCACACACACACACACACACACACACAGGACTCTCAATGATTTAATGAACTTGAGCAGATCATTGCTATAAACCTGGTTTATCCAATTTTACTTGTTACCTTTGAGCAGCTTTACTCCACTCTTACTGTCTTACTATCTGTCTGTGCCTGTAACTTTTCTCTTCTTCTCTCTCTTTCTTTCTTTCTCTCTCTCTTTCCCTCGTTCCTTAAAGCCCTGCAGTGTGAGAATGGTCTGGTGTATGAGGCCTGTGGTCCAGCCTGCTCTCCCTCCTGTCCCAGTGCAGAGCAGCAGAGTCCCGACTCCCAGTGTGGCGCCCTCTCCTGTGTGGAGGGCTGCTTCTGCCCTGCTGGCACCGTCCGACACGGTAAGACAGATTTAACAAACTCATTTCATGCTAGCTAGGGTGACATTACGCTTTCGTGGAACATTTTCATATTTAAGTGTGTATACTTCTGTAGTTCATGAATAGCCAGTCACCACTATTCATGACTTATTTCATTCACAATACTTTTCATAACATTGTTGTGCATTCTTGTGACGTAATATCTAATGGCCAAAGTAGGATTCCAAAACAAAAGAACCCTGAGGATGCATCGAATGGCGACTTTGCCAACAAGACCTAACAGGAAGCTCCAAGATTCATTGTGGGAATGTTGCATCACAACGTTGCAGGCTGAAACAGCTGGGAAAATGAACAGCTATATGTCTTTATTGATCACTTGAGGACTAGTGGCGTGCAGGTTTTTGTTCCTCTCTGGCTGTTAATAAACCACTGCCGGTCTCAGATACCAGGGGGGACCAAAAGTTTGCAGGACACCGGCCTTCGAGGACCGGAATTGAGGACCCCTGATCTAGAGGAATGGTTGTCAAGGTGGGGTACTTGAGGGCAAGTCAGGTTAATAGCAGAAGAATAAATGTACATTACTATTCCAAATGCTGTGCATACATTATTCATTACTAGAGGTTCAGCATTTTTGTGACTCCAAAATATAGAGGATCCAGTCTGTACAAGTGGGATAATTTTGTCAACCAAGGACTTCAGTTACCTACCGTCCTTTAGCAAGTACTATAGTTGAGTTATTTTGTGCTAATAATCTTTGTAAGAATAGTTGTATCTTTTGTGAATGGTGGCCGTCTCATTTTGGACTGACACTTTTCAAGTTGAAAAGGATAATTTCACCATTATTTTGTTTACTAATTAGCACAATAAGATCATAATCTGTACTGAGAAAGGCTTTCCAGTATCCCCTGCTCTTTAATCTGAAACAAAGATTCTCCTCACCACCTCGATATTATTTTACCCTGACTGACAGGTCTCACTGTGTCAGTGTGAGTCCTCATCCTTTCTTACCATTTCACATTATATTCCATACATAATTTTCCCCTTTCTGTAGGTGACAGCTGTGTAGCTCCCTCTCAGTGTCCGTGTGAATGGGAGGGCTCCATGTTTCCACCTGGAACCAGTGTCACTCAACACTGCCAGAACTGGTCAGCAAGCTAAATTTAAAGTACATTACACTTTTTGTTCAAAAATGATCAAGGCCATATGCTTATCAATAAAAGTAAGGATAACATAGAATAAGGAATGAAAGTGAAGGGCGTTAATGCAGTGTCTGTGTCGTGTATGTGTTTGTGGGTGTAATTGCATATCTGTGTGTGTGGTCTTGCGCTTGGCCTGAAAGGATCTGTTAAGTATAGCCCAATTACAAAATACCCACCCATGAGTTAGGGTTAGGGTAAGGTGAAAAAGGTTATCTTACTGTTTAAGGGTAGACATTTGGTGGCTAGGATTAAAATTTGGGTTAGGGAATGAGTGTAGGTCAATGGGATGCTTCATCACAAGTATAGTAATCCAAACTTGTATGAGTATGTGTGGGTGCATGGGTGGTCTTGTATGTCTATCTTTGTGAGGCCCAAAAATTCCTCTCAAGTAGAGTCTAATTACAAAATACCCACTCGTGAATTAATTATAGCTGGTTGGGTTTAGGGTTGGGTGGCGACAGTTACAGTAGAGTTATGAGTGGACATGATTGACTACCATTAAAATGTGGTTCAATGAATGCAGGTCGGTTATATTTCTCCTCACTGTGTGTGTGTCCAGTTCCTGTGAGGAAGGTGTGTGGCGGTGTGAGGGCCTGGCTTGCCCTTCTCCCTCCCCTTCCTGTCAGGAGTCAGAGTTTCGCTGTGCGGGGGGGCGCTGCGTCCCGTCCCAGTGGGTGTGTGACAACGAGGACGACTGTGGCGATGGTTCAGACGAGATCTGCCCATCCACCTGCTCTCCAGATCAGTTCCGCTGTACCAGCAGACAAAGGTGATTTCACCCTCACTTCAGTACAGATTCTGATTGTGGAGATGCCGTATAGAATGTGAGAAGAGGAGCTAGGGGGTGAAGATTCCTAATTAAATTAAATTATGATTAATTTAAAGTTCTCAATTATAAATTTTTTACTTAAGTTGGTACTCACAGACATGAATTGAAGAAAATTATATTCTCAAGTGCTCTAAGTTTTATAGTGCTAAATCCTTTGTCAATGAATAGATTGACTATCAGAAGCATTTTTTTAAGTTTTTTGAAAGAGATTTGACTTTTTTACATTTGAAAGTGTCACTTTCAATTCAGTGCTAGAATAAAATTCCTAAACTGATTAAAGTGAATTGACCCCGACCCTGCAGTGGACCCTGTTTGAACCTGGCCCTGCGCTGTGATGGCCACCCGGACTGTGCTGACCAATCGGATGAGGAGTTCTGTGGGCCTGCCACCCCGATGCCTCTGTGCCCCCCGGGGGAGTTTCAGTGTGCCAATGGAAAGTGTCTGCCAGCCAACCGTGTATGTGACGGACGGCTGGACTGTGGCTTTGCTGATGGGTCCGATGAGCAAGGTACTCTTTCATCAAACTCTATCGAGCAAGATACTCTATCAGCAAACTCTGGCAAACTAGTAACGAGTATTAAATCTTACAGTTTTCTGATGGTTAGTGTATTGTTGTAATTTTTCCAACTGTTTTCTCCAACTCTTGTTTTCTTCATCAGTAAGGGTCAACAGACTATGATGTGTATGGTTGACATGTAAATATACATAAATTACTTTTACTTTTTACTTTTCTGTGGATTGTCTACTTCTGTCACCCCAGACTGCGGCGTGGTGTGTGGCGAAGGCGAGTTCCTGTGTGCTGGAGGACGCTGCATTCTCTACCTCCACCGATGTGATGGACATGACGACTGTGGGGACCTTAGCGATGAGAGGGGGTGTGTTTGGGTTGAGTCACGTTTTGGGGAAGTAAACAGTTCAGTGGGCTGGCATGGGCAAAATGCTTTATAGACTTTGTCTAGACCTTTAGACAATTTAGACACCTTCTGTGATTGAGATCATATTTGACACAGTTTAAATTGTCCTGATGTGAATTGTCCCCACCTATATTTCACTGCAAGCAGGTTAAATCAATTTCTGAGAATTGTTTTGAAATACTATTCAACCCAGGTCTGTTCAGGAGGAATTGATTGTACTTTCTTTTTGCTCCCTGTACCCATCCAGTGAATGATGGATTTCCACCGTATGATGGAATCATTATCTAATCCCCTTTTTAATGGTTTCTAGATGTGTGTGTGCTCCAGGGGAGTTTCAGTGCCCCGGGGATCAGTGTGTCCCTGCGGACAGAGTGTGTAACGGACACAGAGACTGTCCCTCTGGAACAGATGAAGCTGTCTGTCCAAGTAAAGGTACAAATAATGATACACCATGTTTTATTATTCAAGCCCTACTAATATGAGAACTAGAAGGGCACTCGGAGAGCACAGACCTCCGCCAAGGTTCGTGCTATTATTGCTTGTTCGTGAGTCGGATCCGGATCCGCTCCAAAATTTAATGGGTTCTTCCTTGGCCCATGCTACACCCTTCCACGAAGTTTCATGAAAATCTGTAGTAGTTTTTCCGAAATCCTGCTAACAGACAAACAAACAAACAGACAAACAAACAAACGACACCGAAAACATAACCTCCTTGGCGGAGGTAAATATCAACTAAGTACAGTTTTGCACTAACCCATCCCATTTTTTGGGATTGGGATGTATGTAGGGAAGGAAGTTTTGGATATGAAAAATGTATATCGGGTGTTTTCTTTTGTATGTGTATGTTTTTGTGTAATGTTTGCAAAAGTAGTGATGTGACATATGAGCAGTATAACACATGGGCTATTTTTGGCCTCAAGAGGAGTTTCCTCAGCATAACTATTATTATCCACTACGATTAAAATCACTTAATTCATGCAAAGGATGTGCTGTATATGAAGGAAAGGAGACATGATAAAGAGAAGTTTTTAAACTTGGAGGTAAGAAATTGATTATCAATGTTAGGAAGATGTTCCTAGTATATTATATACTAGGAACACCTTCCTAACATTGATAATCAATGTATATTAGTTGGTCAAATGTAGTTTAATGTCCTCCTCTTTGTGGCAGTGACCTGTGCTCCTGGCCAGTTTGCCTGTAGTGATGGTACTTGTGTGACCATGACTAAGCTGTGTGATGGAACAGAAGACTGTCCAGACGGAGAGGACGAGAACAGGACCACTTGCCTCACTGTTACCATGGCAACGTCACCCACACCCCACACCCCAACGGTGCCCACTTCAGGTAATAGCAGTCATGATTTAGATGAGATTATAGAGAACGCTCTTGTTGAACCCTGTCCAAGACCAAGTGGGGAAGGATAATTTTTTCATTATTCTGTTTTCCACTGGTTTCTAAACCACCACTTTAACTAAACCCCTCACTAATTCCCACTTTTTTGATGGAATTCAAAGCAGTGACTCTAACCATACAGCCAATTCAACCATTCATAGACTTGGCAGTCCTGCCAGTCTAACGTTCTCAGTGTCTTGAATAGAGAACAGTTAGGGGTCCACTTTAGTGCAGTGAAGTAGTTTGGTGGCAGAAAGTTTGCACCCCAGATCTGGGGCCCTCTCCTCTCCTCTCCTCTCCTCTCCATTTGATAAGATGAAACTTTCTCCAATGTTGCCCCCAAACTTAGTCCAATTTCCCCATTATTTTTCTAATACCCCCTTTCTCTCCAGCTTGTAGGCCCTATGAGTTTTCCTGTGCCAGTGGTGGGCAGTGTGTGCCCCGGGCCTGGCATTGTGATGGGGAGACAGACTGTATGGATGGTAGTGATGAGCAGCAGTGTCCTGCAGCCCCCTGTGGCCCCGGCCAGGTGTCCTGCCTCAGTGGGGACCAGTGTGTGGACTATCAGCAGCTCTGTGACGGGACCCCACACTGCAGGGACGCCTCGGACGAGAGCATAGACAACTGTGGTAAGGTGCTTTTACTTAGATGCCCCTATTTTAGGCAGTTGTGTTTTCTTCAGTGCTGTTCATATCTTTAATTTTAAATACCATTGGGTTTTTATGTCAATTTCATATTCATTGGTTTTTATATATACGTTCATCCTCCAGGACCTTCAGTGTTCATTCTTTGTTTTAATTCATCGTAAAGGCACCTTGAATTGCATTCATTGTAGGAATCATGCTGATGCTGATGTGAATACAGTTTTATTGATTAATCGATTGAACATCTGTAGGATAGTACTGAAAGTACTAGTAAAGTTTAATGACGGCAAAAAATGAGTAGTGTATGGATCTTGAGCATTGGAGGGAATCAGACTTTATGTCAAACTTTATATTTTTCTGAGAGGCTTTGTCTGAAGACTTACTGATGGACACTAACTATCTCAATCTATTAGGCTCTACTCGGATACCTCCCTGCCCAGGCAGCTTCGCATGTGACAACCGCACCTGTGTGAACATGTCGCAAGTGTGTAACGGCATCGCAGACTGTCCACGGGGCGACGATGAGCTGGTGTGTGGTGAGTTCACACTAGAAAAGAAACTAGAAAGTAAGAATGGAAGCAAGGACGGAAAGAAGCAGGGGAAGGATAGAGAATGGAAGGACCAAACAAAGAAAATGAGAGATTGGGTAAAAGAGATAAGGAGGGAGGAAAGATGGAGCGGAGGAGGAAAGGAAGCAAGAAAGGAAGGAAGCTTTGAAGGGGGACAGAAGGATAAAGGAAGTGTTCTACCCAGGCTGCCATATTCACTCATTTGAAGGTGATGGATCTTTTGTTATTTCTTGTATATTTGATTATATGTTTCTAATGTTGTTCTGTCTTTGTGTTGCTCCATCTCCAGATAAGACTGTCTCACCAGTGCCCCCTGGCAGTAGGAACACCACTGTCACCTGTCCTGAATTCACCTGCATGGATGGATCCTGTGTCCCCTTCAACATGGTAGGTGCTGGGGTTTTTCATATGATAAACAAGGAAGAAATAATATCCACAATTAGCAAGTTAAACTTCATATTTTTCTTCTGTTAAATCTGAGGATATTGACTGGGTACCTGCAGAGGCCAGGAAGGTCTGGAAATGTATAAATTAATTTGATAATTTCCAGATCTTGAAAAGTTTGGGATTTGGTCAAAAAGCCTGGAAAAGTGTTGAAAAAATACTGTTGTTCTGCTCTAATAAATATAACTCCACATTTTGAACGGTTACAGCCCCACTGTCATTTCCACCCTCTATCCATTACCTCCCTAGGTGTGTAACGGTGTGGCAGACTGCCCAGACTCCTCATTAGCACCACTAGGGGGCCCTACAGATGAGCAGGGCTGCAGGAGCTGGGGCCCGTGGGGTCCCTGGAGCCCCTGCAGCGCCTCCTGTGGGACGGGCTCCATGAGCCGGCAGAGATACTGCCCTCCAGGGGACCCACTGCGCCACTGTCAGGGCCAGGACGTCCAGAGGCAGCAGTGCTTCAACACCACCTGCCCTGGTAAGGAAGCAGACACAGCAACAATAGAGAGCTGTATTTCAGAATGGTTTCAATGATTTTGTGTGAGAGTCCCTGTGACAATATGTTTCATAATTCTTGGTCAAACCACCTTAAATAGACCTATTTGTTATGATCATGTCCTGATGCGAAAGTGGAAGAGTGGACAATATTGTCATAGAATGTCACAGGAGCACGGAAGCCCAAAAGTAGATGTATAAGGCAGGAATAGTCTCATGTTTTACCTATTTACTATGAAAAATATTGATCAGATTGTTGAAAACGCTGTGTGTGCATGTTCTGGACCATTCTATCTCTGTCTGTTGTGATGAGCTATTCCTGCAAGAGCCGAGATAGGGGAAGAGATAAAGACAGTATTGATGATGATTTTATTATGCTTTGCCTCTCAGTTTCGTGAAAAGCAAGATTGTACTTAATCTTGGTGATCATCATTGTAATTATCATGTTGCGGTCAGCAACATGATACACCCATTGTACACAATATTTGTGCAGTAAATCCTAGGCTCTTACTGTTGTAATTTGTAAATGCTTTGTTTTGAAGGCTCAACCTCTCAACCGACCCCAGTGAAGTAGCTGCTATTCTTCTATTCTGCTATTCTTACTCTCTTGCTTATTCACAGCAGTCTCAAATTCTGAGGAATCTTAAAATCCAATGTTTTTTTTGCTAACAAAATGTGATGACTCTCTCCTTCTCCCCCAGTGGACGGCCAGTGGCTGCCATGGGTGAGCTGGTCCAACTGTTCCAGTGGTTGTGGCGGTGTGGAGGTCAGACACAGAGGCTGCATTCCTCCTCGCTATGGAGGCAGAGACTGTTCCCAGCTCCCTGGACAATCCAACCTGGCCATGGAAATCAGTAAGGGGTGTCTGTAAAAATACACTAAATTAAAATTGAAGTTGAACTAAGATTAAACTAAGATTAAACCAAAATAAATTAAACTGAACTAATGGTGTTATTGGCTGAAAAGTTGTGGAATTCAGTAAGGTCTGGGGTTTTTCAAATGAGACCCAATCAATCTGTTTACCACAGAGTGCTATGAATAACAACATTATTCTGAGAAAAATACTCGTCGTCATAATAGTTGGTTATAATCTTAAAATGTTGCCCTTGTGTGATGGCTTCAAAAATGAACTAATGGTGGTCATCACTTGTCATGAGCTCAAAATGTGACCCATGAACCCAGGCTCATCAGAAAAAAG
>NW_027282131.1:37500-80877 GCF_046629955.1 Centroberyx affinis | reverse complement strand
GTCACTAAGTTAATAAGCAGTAACTAAACCTTGATTAACAGTTAACTAATGTGTAATTTACTAATGGTGTTCATGTTAACTGAGGTATTCATTTATACATTATTTAATAGTTTATAAAGATGACTATTAAATAATGTATAAATTAATACCTTAGTTAACATGAACACCATTAGTAAATGATTACCAGACACATTAGTTAACTGTTAATTAAGGGTTAGTCAATGCTTAATACGCATTAACAAACCCTTAACTTAGTGACCCTTATTGTAAAGTGTTACCATGAAAGGTACTATATAAATCAAGTTTCATTTGATTGTTCTGTCCAATAGGATTACCCCAGCACTCTGGAGAGACCGGCTCCACTGTAGCACTGACCAATCAGGACTTCCTGATCACTGTGGAGGAGGAAGCTCCGCCCCCAGCCTCGCCTACTCCAAAGCCAAAACCAGAAAAAAAGGTGAATGGAGAGACAACCAACACATACACACACACACATACACACAAAATCTATAATAACCCTGTTCTTATGAGGACATTTGGACCCAACAAGAGATTGAAAACCTTGACACATCACACATACATCGCTCTCTAACATTCTGTATGTGTGTATGTGTGTGTGTGGTCCAGGAATCCAGGAAGAAGAGCAGTCGTCGCTCCACCAAGCGAAGGAGGCGGACCATCGCTGACGAATCAGCCGAGTGCGTCATCGACTGGTGGTCCAAATACTACGCTTCTGTGGAGAAAATACAACAGGTAGCTCTGAGTGTGTGTGTGTGTGTGTGTGTGTCTATAGACTGATGGTGCAAGTAATTGGCTACACTTTTGTCTCCAAGGTACAACAAATATGAAATACGTATTTGTGTAAATAAAACCTATTCCCTCCTGTCCCAGGCCAAGCAGAAGGAAGGCCATCCATTCCCTCAGGTCTTTGACAAGGGTAAGAATGAACTCTTCTCAGGTGATGTCACCCTCCTCTGGCGGCCATCTTGGAGGTCCTCAGCTCTGTGAACAGCTGACTGTGTTTCTGTCGTCTCAACAGAATTGAACAGACGGTTAATTTCTGTCTGTTTCTGACTGAACTGATCATTTCATCACTGATCCATCTGATTGATTTAGTGTTTAGATAATGTCAGCTTGTTAGCTAGCTAACCATAGCATCTGGTCAGCTAACCATCACTGTCTTGTTAACACATCTGATTAGCGCACTAGCTAACGTAGCTAGTAGCAGCTAGCGTTAGCATGTTCACATTAACATCAGTGTGTTTGCCGGCTAGTTAGCTAGCTAACAGTTTGTTCAGGTTAACTGAGCTGACTCTTCTCAAGCTACAACTCTTCATGTTTTGGAGTAGAGACTAGGGCTAAAGACAAGACAGTTTACTGTGTCACAGTAACCTACATTTGGAACAACATGATCTCACACAAATACGTGAAATAAACACAAACTCTAAAACGGTGATTGACGTGCTGTGGATACATATTATGGGAAAATAACGTTTCTCCACCACAAACTGAAATACGTTCCGCCGCAACGACTTGAAATACGTCCCAAAAGTTGATTAACGGTTACATTTAGACAAGTAAATCAAGTTTGGTTAAGGTTAGGGTAAAGGTTATGGTTAAATTTAGGCAACTAAAACAACTTGATTAAGGTTGGGTAAATGGTTTGGGCATAAGTAAAACTTTAGTTAAAAATTAAAATGTGACTTACAGTTGAAATGTCCTTTGAAAACGCTGAGAATCAAACCCCGGTCGCCGGCATCTAAGGAAAACTCATACGCCCGTCCACCACCCCGACCACAACACCCTGACTGTCCGCTGTTCATTTTTTTTCTGTGAAATCAGTCTGATTTGGAAAGAAATCCACCTTATCACACTATTCACTTTTACTGAGAATGTTTCTGAATGGGTCTACAGCCACACCTAGACTGATCTGACAGAAAAACGTGAAATGAACATGACAGCAAATTACATGTTGGTGGAACACAAAGTGTTAAATTTACATTTTCCCAGCACTAAACGGTTACGTGAAGGAGACATGACTATAGACATGAAGTAGTGTCACATTGAAGCAGCATGGTGGATAGCCGTATACGTTTACCTTCAATGCCAGCAACCGGAGTTCAATTCCCAGCGTTTACGAAGGACATTTCAACCGTAAGTTACATTTTAATTTTTAACGAACGTTTTTCTTATTTAACCACAACCAAACCATTTCTCTAACCCTAACCCAAGTTGTTTTACTTGCCCAAACTTTACCATAACCTTAACCCTAACCTTAACCAAACTTGTTTTACTTGCCTAAATTTAACCCTTAACCAACCTTTGGAACATATTCAATTTTGGAACATCAATTCTTTTTTTGTTTTTTTACCTTGAAAGACGCCATCTTCATACAACTCTGTCAGTGCCAAATCAGTTTGATATGACATATGGACATACCCTGATGTATACTATGAATATAGGTCAGCTTAAAAATTGTATAAACTGTATTCTGTAAATGAAATGGTAAACTGGGTTTAGGCAGGTTTACCCTCCAATACATGCCTGATCCAAACACACATTGTTGTGTATTGCAGTTTCCCCGTTCCAAACCTTGCTCAGCGAGGGAGTACACTCCATGGGTAAGGACAAAAGTTCCAGCGGCCTGGAACTTTTTTCAGCCTCCATTGATTTGGAAATACATCTGTTTAGCCTGGAGGCACTGGGGACTGTTGGGGTCTTGCTGGTTTTAGTGGTTCAACCCTCTAGACAGATGGCTCTGGGTTCGGCTAGCTGAGGTTATGGATGTTATACTGTTGTCATGCTGGATGTTTGGCTCTTTCACTGCATGATCTGCCACTGCTGCCCTTCAGCTTCTGCGTTTTTAGATCCCTTTGATGGTGGAAAAAGTGGAGGCACTTCTCTGGTTGTGCAAGGATCTAAGGTTTTATTCCAGAGGGATCGACATGGTCTCCTTTGATATTCAGAGGATTTTTATTGCAACGTGCCAGTATTTGAAAAACATGTCACACATTATTATGAAAAGATTGATTGCACAAAATTGAAACAAATTACAGAAATTTTTAAATTATAGGGAACTTAAAGTGGAGATGAGCATTGGATAATATGACTCTGGTTTATTTGCATTTTACCTCAGACAAGATAGGACACTGCATTCAAGCCTGAAATTCACCTAGATTTGCCGTCCATCCATCCCATTCCCGTGAACGTGATATCTCAGGAACGCCTGGAGGGAATTTCATTACATCTGGCACAAACGTCCACTTGTATTCAAGGATGAACTGATTAGAATTTGGTGGTCAAAGGTCAAAGGTCAAGGTCACTGTGACCTCACAAAAGACGTTTTTTGGCCATAACTCAATAATTCATATGCTAATTATGACAAAATTTCACACAAATGTGTAATTGGATAAATTAATGTAATAATTCTGAATTGAACAGCACCACTTATTATTTCCAATGTGCTGACCTTCAAGTTCAGGTATCCTTTCATCGTCGTTCTCCTCCGTACAGCTGCTCTTATCACTGCATTTATTCTAATAGGCTCAAAAACATATGCGATTGGGTTTCTGCCTTGGATTGTGGGTCTTTCGATCTCATCAAAACTTTCAAAATCCTTTGTACCAACACTAAACTAGTCTGAACTCCAGTACTGTACTCACGCTTCCTAGTAAACACTATTTAATCTCCACTTTAAGCCTTTGTTGTTGTTGTTGTTGTTTTTTTGTAAAGTCCTTGGTTTAAATCGTTGTTTGACTAAACAGAACATTAGACCGCCTGGACCCTCCAGCCTTCACAAAAAATGCCACGTGAAAACCCATGTGAATTCAAAGCACATGTGCTTTTTGGACACACCTTGATTTTCATATGTGAAACTTTTTTTTTTCACATTGTATTTTGACATCACGTGAAATTTCAAATTCATAATAATTTAATTAACTTTACCTTCAGACTGACAGGCATCACAAGTCTCCCTGATACGTTTATCTAGAAGTAGTTTGACCTGTTTTATATTCTCCATCTGACTGAATGAATATTTCAATCCTGTTGATTTTAAATGTGCTACCATGTCATCCCAGCATGAAGAACAGTTCCCTCCCATGCCAGTGTGCTTTGTGTCATTGACTTTCATTGAAAATACATTTCTCGTGTGCTCCACCAGTCAGCGGCCCGTCAGACGGGGACAAGAAGAAGAAGCAGAAAGGAAAAGCAACTCCAGAACAAAGCCTGACTCTGCCTACTAAACTAGCTACACTGCAGGTACTGAATACACAAGTACTGTAAGTCCAATGAAGATTTGGGAGCGTATCTATGTTCCCAGGGTCCTATGTTCCCAGGGTCTTATGTTCCCAGGGTCCTATGTTCCCAGGGTCCTATGTTCCCCAGTTCGATATTCTGTTAACACACATTAACCCTCCTATTGTGTTCGGGTCAAATTTGACCCGTTTCAAGTTAAAATATTTCATAAATATTATCCAGTTTTTTTTTTATTGGAACAAGGCTTCAAAACAGCTATATAAACACAACAAAACCAATGATTATCATTTTATTTGATTTTGAAGGTCTCTAACCCTAATCCTACTAACCCTAATCCTAGAACTGGGGATCATAGGAATGACTCAGAAGATTTCACCACGCACTTTCACTGTTTTACCAGCCAACTAGATGTTTAGAGTAGAATAGGACTCAAAAATTATGGTTGGCTACCTGTAGACTAATGTACCAGACACAGATTACCTGGTAGTGAGAGGAGTGTGTAGGTCCAATCTGAGCAGACTGATCTGAGCCGCCATGTTGGATATTTATGACCCTGGAAAAGAAAAAAAGGATAGGGATGTGGCTCTTTTTTTTGTTTTTTGACTGGTAGGTTTCACTATTATTTATTAGCCGCAGTCTACAGTGAGTGTTTATTATTATGTTGGTCGATCACCACAAGTGTCACCAAAATCAAGAAGAACTTGTGATGGATTGCGTTTTCAAAATCAGTTTGGATTTTCAACGTCTTCTGCTGCGTCCCCAGCCTTAGTTGACCTTGTTTATTGAAGTCTCTCGGCAGTAGAAGTTGTTTGGCAGAGTGAAATGTTCAGATCTAGATGCTGACGCTCTCCTCCTCTTCCTCAGCTGTACAACAAGGAGCTGGAGGCGGTGTTTGGTCCGTTTAACGATTGGGTGAACACCTTCGAGCTGTACAGAGGGAAAGCCAATGAGGAGGAGGGGACTAACGAGGAGAGGTTCGTTGGCAAGTTCAAGGTGAGACACACACACAAACACACACACACTTTACCCATACCTTAGTATGACATACAGTGTGTATATATTTTTGGGATGGTCCTAGTAGAGGTCAAACCCCTAACCCTTGCTCTGTCCATTAAGATACAGAACTACTTGTCTTGGTCTTTTCTGTCACATCTTATTCCTACAAACAAGGGTGGTGATAAACCTTTTCTAAAAAGTTAGAAAAGTAGGTTAATGACTGGGAGGTTGCTGGTTAAAAACCAAAGGCTAGTTGGGGAAACCTACTAAAATCTCAAATTAAAAAAGGACAAATATGACAGTAGTTGTTGCATGGATTGGAAGGAGAATGCAACTCCATGTTCCCAGTGATTATTGGTGTTTCCAAAATGTCATGAGAAAGTTTACAGATGACATACTGCTTTACGTCAGCGGTTCTCACATGTTTTCATGTCACAGACCCTCAAATAGACACTCATTAGGCCATGTACTCCCATCTGATAAGATTCCCACACTGCGAGCAACAGGATCACCAAGCCAGCGTCAGTCCATCCATCTCCTACAGAGCTGAGTGACAGGGAAACTTTTCGCCGTTATTAACTGTCAACAGCCAATCAGATTTGCGAGCTTCCTCGTTTCCCAACCAATGTGATTTAGTTTCATGAACAATGGTTCAAATTGGACAAGAAGTTGATTCCAGCCGTTCAAAGCTTCCCAGTTCTCTACAACTTTTATTTAAAAGACGACAAGAATAAACTTATCAGAAACAAAGCTTGGAGAACAGTTGATCCATCGTTGGGTCGAAGGAAAGCTCTTAAGGAGTTGTTTTTTCCTTTATTAGATCAATGTGGAGAGAGACAGGGAAGATTGGGATGACATGCAACAAAGATCTGGATTTGAACCCAGGATGTTGTGTTTTTACATGGTACACACCTTAGCCACTGAGCCTCCAGGACGCCCTGCTCTGAGGAGTTTTATTGAGCTTTTTCTGTTTAGCTTTGATTAATGCTACCTAATTAGCGTTTGCTAGCTAGTAAGTAAAGTTATTAAAGAAACAGAGAAGCAAAAACATAAATTGCCTGTTCAAAATGTTGTAGCTGCAGATGGCTACATAGAGAGCCTAAGTCCCTCCCCTTCCGGTGGACCACCATGGGACCTTATTTCGGAAAAAATATGTATGGTAGTCAATGACGAAAGACAAATAATTGTTTGATCCCGTTTCCCGTTTGTCAATTTAAAAGATAATTTTGCACGTCAAGAAAGTCGCAGTTTGTCGTAAAACTGTTGAAGTATAAGACTGTGAAAATACGTAATTAGAAAGACTACACACCCAAAAGTCACGTAAGTGACGTCATAACTTTCTCTCTCCACAAGCTGCCCAGAGCCGCTGAAGCTCAGTCCCTCTCAGATAGCAGTAGTATTATACACAACCTGGAAGGTAGACAGTAAGAACAGATTTAAACTGCTTTAGGATGGTTTTAGTACAGTGGTACGTACAGTGGTACATTAACGCCATGCCTGTGTGTTTCCTATGTTTCCTTCCATGTTGGTGTCGGTGACGTATATTGTGCGAGACGAGAGATGTAGTTCACTGAGCGGTTTCACACAAAACTAAACGTTATTTTACTGTTTTACGTCAAACTGCGACTTTCTTGACTTGCAAAATTATCTTTTAAATTGACAAAACATCATATGTGTAATTCATGGCACAATTCAAAAGGGATCAAACAATTATTTGTCTCTCGCCGTTGACTACCGTACATATTTTTTCCGAAATAAGGTCCCATGGTGGACAGCGGAAAGGAAGGGAGGGAGGACTCTCTATAGATGCAGTCAGAGTCTCTGGCCCCGCCCACAATCGTTGAGAACGTTGAGTGACACATTGACCGAGTTGCTCTCAGTGTGAACACATGCACTTCCTGTACAGCAGGGGATTTTTCCCAGGAAAGAGCTACCGGACAAATGGAAAACATTTCATGAACTGTTGCATCACTGTTGTGTTTGGGGAGCTTTGGGAGCCTCTGGCTTATATTCATGATGGATCCAGTCCAGTGTGTGTCTGTCCTCCGCTGCAGGGGCGATTCTGCCTGTATAAACTGACTGAGGATGACGAGGAAGACGGGGAGGAAGGCCCCGACTCGGGACACTTCAGAGTCAACAGAGGAATCCCTCCGAACGGCCCGATGAAGGTCCTCATCCGGGTTTACATCGTCTCTGTGAGTCCTGCTGTGCTCTATTTTACTATATTGTCTTATATTGTATTGTATTCTGTTCTATTGTCTTCTATTGTGTTCTATTCTCTCCTCTCTCCCCAGGCGTCAAACCTGCACCCAGCGGATTCGGATGGGAAGTCCGACCCCTACATCGTTGTGCGGCTCGGCAAGAAGGAAATCAAAGACAGAGACAACTACATCCCGAAACAGCTGAACCCTGTGTTTGGAAGGTAGACAACCGACCGACTGACCAACTGATGACTGACTGACTGACCGCCTGATTGACTGACTGACTGACCGCCTGATTGACTGACTGACTGATTGACTGACTTGACTGACTGACTGCCTACATCCTAAAATAACCTCTGTGTTTGCAAAGTAGAGAACTAACTACTAAATTAATAACTAATAATAATAATACATTTATTTTATAGAGTGCTTTTCAGGGTACTCAAAGACACTTTACATAAGTTAGAATGATCATAGAAAACGACACAATAAAAACATATAACACACAACATTAATCACACATTAAAAGCAGTTCTGAAAAGGTGAGTTTTGATTAGTGATTTGAGCTTTTTTGACTGATTGACTAACTAACAAACTATTAAAAGTAAATTCAAAGTTACCTCTTGCTGCCACTTGGGGTCGCCAACTTCCAAAAATTGTGTAGTATATCTCTGAACCATGTGTTTGGAGGGTAAATAACTAAGTATTTGACTGACTGACTAACTAAATACTCAACAGCTGAGACTTAAGTCAAGATTGAAATACATAAATAAATCAATCAATACAACGACTGGATCTTGTGTTTGGTCAGTAAACCCAGACAGCGATCAAACTATCAAAGTTTCAAAAAGCTCAGAAATGCGTTATAAGTTTCTTTCCTCTCCTCTTCTCCTCCTCCTCTCCTCCAGGTCTTTTGAGATCCAGGCGATGTTTCCTCAGGAGTCTCTGTTGTCGGTATTGATCTATGACTACGACACGGTGGGAGGAGACGACCTGATCGGAGAGACTCGTATCGACCTGGAGAACAGATTCTACAGCCGACACAGAGCGACCTGCGGCCTTCCTACTGAGTACAGTCTGTGAGTCTGGAGGTTTCCTTCAGTCTGAACCAGAGAGAAGTCCACTTTGTTGTATTTGTTATGCCTCCGCGACAGCTGTGGCCAGAGGCATTATGTTTTCGGGTTGTCCGCCCGTGGGTACGTCCGTACGTCCGTCCCATTCTCGTGAACGCGATATCTCAGGAACGCCTGGAGGGAATTTCTTCAAATTTGGCACAAACGTCCACTTGGACTCAAGGATGAACTGAGTAGATTTTGGTGGTCAAAGGTCACTGTGACCTCACGTCCGTCCCATTCTCATGAACGCGATATCTCAGGAACGGCTGGAGGGAATTTCATTACATCTGGCACAAACGTCCACTTTGACTCAAGGATGAACTGATTAGAATTTGGTGGTCAAAGGGTCAAGGTCACTGTGACTTCACAAAAGACGTTTTTGGCCATAACTCAAGAATTCATATGCTAATTATGACAAAATTTCACACAAATGTCTAATTGGATAAAATGATGAAGTGATGACATTTTATATCCAAAAGTTCAAAGGTCAACTTTACTGTGACATCATAATGTTTCGCTTACCACTGTAGCTGAGAAAACGATCTTGGGTCATTCTACAAAAACGGTGGAAGTGCTGTCACTTACTTTTGCAGGCGCCAAAATCCTTTAAGTTGACCTAATAATAATAACGTTGTCAGCTGTGATCTTTTCCATGTGATTCTAACAGGAGAGAGGACAGAGTTCACACTAGATTCGTTTCACTGGAAACATTAGAAATGACAAAATAAAGTGCAGAAACAAAGTAAAGTCAGATTCCTCTTCTCACTGTGAATGGATCCACAGTTTGTCAGTTTACGTCAGAGGTTTGATTCTCTGCCGGAACCCGAGACCGGCCCAGCCCGTGGCCCGGGGATGGGTAGGGTAGGAATTTCCCCTCCATTCCTCGGGCCAGTCTCGTGGTCAGATATAATGTCTTTTTTTTTATAATTGGGGTGGGGAGTAAGCTATTTGGTGTGATAATCATAATGTTATATGTAGGCCCTGGATATATATACTGTATATATATAGGCATGTGCAAAGGCTGCTCGGGTTTGTTGAACCAACTGAAACAAGTTTCTCTTCCGTGTCGCTATTCATTAAGATACGGCTCCGACCTACCTGAACTCCCTCATTCAGGTCTACGCTCCCTCCCGCTCACTACGCTCTGCCATGGAGCGGCGCCTGGTGCTGCCACCACAGCAAGGCCCTAAGTCTCTAGCTAGACTCTTCTCTTCTGTGGTTCCCCGGTGGTGGAACGAGTTGCCAAACTACATTCGATCCGCAGAATCCCTCTCTATCCTTAAGAAAAGGCTAAAGACCCAGCTCTTTAGCGAATACCTCCTTTCATAAAAAATAAAAAAAAAAAAAAAAAAATTTTTGATGCACTCTACGCATTACCTCATAGCACTACCTTGTAGCACTCCCTCGTAGCACCTATGTCCTGTTGGACCAGAACTTAGCTTGTTGCACTGTCTCGTAGCACCTTTGTCCTGTTGGACCAGAACTTAGTTCTATAGCACTTACTCTCGTTGTTCTCTCCTATCTAGAAACTTGCTTGTGTTGTATGCAAATCTCATGTGTAAGTCGCTTTGGATAAAAGCGTCTGCCAAATGTGAAATTGTAATTGTTGTAATTGTAAGATCCCATGCGTAATTCTGAACAGATTTCTGTCATTCAAATTTCTCTGTAATCCGCAAAGTCCGATTGTTAATTCCTTGTCAATTATGTTTTTCTCACCAGTCAATCAAAGGTTACGATTTGAAATCAGCACCACTCGCTTTGTGAGTCCTTTGCAAGAGGAAGCAGGCTGTTCAGTAAGATCCCACACGGAACTCTGAACAGATTTTTGTCATTCAAACAACTTGGAATTAGTTGCCTTATAAACAGCCAACTTACTAAGAAAATTTCAGTTTTAAACCGGGCTCGGGCCCATAAATGCAGCCAATGGGACGGCCCGTGCCGGGCTCAGACAGAACGTGCACGGGCTCGGGTCGGGTCGGGCTTGTTTTTTTGGGCCCGATCTAAGATCTGGTTTATGTTGATCCAGTTTCTTTTGCTGATGGAGACACAAAACATTCTATATTCCCATACTATATAAAAGTTACCCTCTCTCTCCCCGTCTGTCTGTCCCTCTGTCTGTCCGTCTGTCAGTGATGGGTATAACGCCTGGAGGGACAGCCTGAAGCCGTCGGAGCTGCTGTCCCAGCTGTGCAGAGACAGCAGGCTGGACGGGCCGCACTTCAGACCGGGACGCATCACTGTGGCCGACAAAGTCTTCACCGGCAAGACGCTGTTCATGGACGAAGGTACGGAGCGGACAGGGAGGTTTAGATGTGACACCGCAGCCTGTAGTCCAGTCCTCCAGGACCTTCACCAGAGGACAAGATCGTTTTAGTTCAGGTGTCCTGGTGGCTCAGTGGTCTAAGGCTGTGATTCTCAACCTTTTTCATATCAAGGACCCCTTATTAAGTACACATTAAGGCCATAGACCCCCATTTGATGAGATTTTGTCTCTCTGACTCAAATCTGAGAATATTTTTATTGTCAGATATGATTTTGTCCAGAATTCCATGACTATTTGTATTGTAGGTAGAGAGATAACAGTGAAACTATGACCAAAACAGTCATTCTTTAATTGTGTTAAATTCTAGTGAACTAAATAATGGTGAAGTTTAACAATTCATCAATTCGCTGGGGACCCCCTGGAACCCCCTCAAGGACCCCTGGTGGTCCCCAGAGCCCACGTTGAGAACCACTGGTCTAAGGCGCGTACCACGTCCTGGGTTTGAATCTGGTCCGGGACCTTTGTCATCCCCCTCTCTCTTTCCGATGTTTCCTGTCTCTTTCCACTTATAATAATGATAAAAAAATATATATATATAGTTTTAGTTCAATTTTTGTTTTTTCACAATAATAACCTTGTTGTGTGGTGTGCGTATGTGATGATGATGATGATGGTTATTATGATGATGGTGATGATGATGATGGTGTGTGTGTGTGTGTGTGTGTGTGTGTGTGTGTGTGTGTGTGTGTGTGTGTGTGTCAGACCAGCCTGTGGAGTCCTATGAGCATCTCTCTCTGAAGATCCTGCACCGCTGGTCTGAGATCCCCGCTGTCGGCTGCAGGCTGGTGCCAGAACACATCGAGACCCGCACTCTGTTCCACAAGGCCCGGCCCGGCATGGACCAGGTACTGGACCGGACCGGACCGGACCCTGCTCCGTTACATCAAATCTAGATGTCTTGAGCTTCATTTTCTACACATTTTCCTGTAATTCAGCCTGACATGTTTGGTTTTCTTTGGAAACCTTGAGGTCTGGACTAGAATTTAAAATAAGGTTCAGTGGGTTTGAACAAAGCTCGGCTGAGAAACATGTATGACTGAAAACTATTTTGTGACTCTCATCCTCTCTCTGTGTGTGTGTGTGTGTGTGTGTGTGTGTGTAGGGTCAGGTCCAGATGTGGGTAGATATGTTTCCTATGGACTTGCCTCATCCTGGACCTTCAGTGGACATTTCCCCACGCAAACCTAAAGGGTGAGAGCTCCCTGTGACAAAATTGGTTGTTGTATTTCGTAAATTAAGCAGCAATTATGTTTTGATTAGTTTATTAACCAAGTGTGACAACTAAAAGCTAAACAAAAAGTGAAAATAGAGACTTAAAATAACCCTAACCCCATTAGTATTTTAGCCACTTTGTTGGGTCATCATTGAATGCAGCATATGCCAACTGATCTGTATGGAGCCTCAAACAGTATTTCTTTCTGAACAGCCTGTAATGTTGTGTGTGTGTGTGTGTGTGTGTGTGTACAGGTACGAGCTGCGTATCATCATCTGGAACACGGAGGATGTGATTCTGGAGGACAGCAACTTCCTGACCGGACAACAGTCCAGTGATATCTATGTCAAAGGGTGAGGACCTGCTGTGTGTGTGTGTGTGTGTGTGTGTGTGTGTGTGTGTGTGTGTGTGTGTGTGTGTGTGTGTGTGTTTCATGTTTTCACTTCAGTTGAAGGATCACATGGTCTTCTATGGATAAACGGTAAAATGGATGGTGGTCCAGTTCAAGACAAGTGCTGAAGTGTTGGAGACATTTTGGAGCTTTGAACTCCTTACTGTTGGTTTCTACTATTGATCTCAGTGGAAGAGAGACACAGAAATAACCAATTTTCCCTATTCTCTCTCTCCCTCTCTCTCTCTCTCTCTCTCTGTCTCTCAGCTGGTTGAAGGGTTTTGAGGATGACAGGCAGGAGACGGACGTCCACTACAACTCTCTGACCGGAGAAGGAAACTTCAACTGGCGCTTTGTCTTCCCATTCAGCTACCTGCCTGCTGAGAAGGTACTGAGAGACAGACAGGCAGACAGACAGATAGACAGACAGACAGACAGACAGGCAGACAGACAGACAGACAGACAGACAGACAGACAGATAGACAGGCAGGTAGTAGATAGCAGACAAAACACCCTGATCCTATCCTGGTTCCAGACTCCTGAATCTCGTCCCTCCACTCTTCAGATTTTGTGGAGTGATTCGGAGAGTCTGGTGTTTCCCTCGCCAACGGCTTGTTCTCTCTCCGAGAAATAATCGAGCCAATCAGAGCCTTTGTGGGCGGGACTAGAGTCAGTGACGTTTCAGATACGACAGTCACTAGTGATTGGTTCGGGGAAAATCAACCCCGTCACTGCAGGAAAGAAACGCTGTCACCATGGGTAGAAACTTTGTCACTGAAAGTAGAAACTTCGTAAAAACTTTTCGTCACCGAAGATAGAAACTTCGGCGAAACTTTGTCACTGAAAGTAGAAACTTCGTAAAAACTTTTCGTCACCGAAGGTAGAAACTTCGCAGAAACTTTGTCACTGAAAGTAGAAACTTCGTAAAAACTTTTCGCCACCGAAGGTAGAAACTTCGCAGAAACTTTGTCACTGAAAGTAGAAACTTCGTAAAAACTTTTCGCCACCGAAGATAGAAACTTAATCACCGAAGGCAGAAACTTAATCACCAAAGGCAGAAACTTAATCACCGAAGGCAGAAACTTCGTCACTGAACGTAGAAACTTAATCACCGAAGGTAGCAACTTCATCACTGAAGGCAGAAACTTTGTCACTGAAGGTAGAAACTTCTCAGAAACTTTATCAGTGAAAGTAGAAACTTCTCAGCAACTTTGTCACTGAAGGCAGAAACTTCGTCATTGAAGGTAGAAACTTAATCACTGAAGGTAGAAACTTCGCAGAAACTTTGTCACTGAAGGTAAAAACTTCATAGAAAGTTTGTCACTGAAGGTAGCAACTTCGTCGCTGAAGACAGAAACTTCATCACTGAAGGCAGAAACTTTGCCACTGAAGGTAGAAACTTCGTAGAAACTTTGTCACTGAAGGTAGAAACTTCGTAGAAACTTTGCCACTGAAGGTAGAAACTTCGTAGAAACTTTGTCACTGAAGGTAGAAACTTCGTAGAAACTTTGCCACTGAAGGTAGAAACTTCGTAGAAACTTTGCCACTGAAGGTAGAAACTTCGTAGAAACTTTTGTCACTGAAGGTAGAAGCGTCATCACCACGGCAAAATAGTCATCACTGCGGGTAGAAACATATTTCTTGGGGTAGAAACGTCATTAATGTGGGTGATTGCTTTTTTAAAAATGGGGGGAATTGGGCCATTTATGCTGCACAGTTTTCCTTTGAGGTTTTAGACTCGATTTTAAATTCTCTCTCTCTCTCTCTCTCTCTCTCTCTCTCCAGGTCGTAGTGGTCAGGAAGAGAGAGAGTATTTTCTCTCTGGATAAAACAGAGCAGAAGCTTCCTGCCGTCCTCGTCATGCAGGTCTGGGACTTTGAGAGGCTGTCCTCCGACGACTTCCTAGGTGTGTGTGTGTGTGTGTGTGTGTGTTATCAAAGACTTGTAAGTTTGTTGCGTGGACATCATCCGGTGTAATATGCAGGTCATAACATCGCTGTGTGACTGCTTGTCTAAGCTTGTCTAAGTATTTCTGTATTTGTCTTACTGACTGTGTGTGTGTGTGTGTGTGTGTGTGTGTGTGTGTGTAAAGGCACGGTGGAGTTGGACCTCCACAGTTTCCCTCGGGGAGCGAAGTCGGCAAAGTCGTGTAAGGCGGACATGTTGAGCGACGGCCTGGACAGAATCTCCATCTTCCAGCAGAAGAGAGCCAAAGGCTGGTGGCCCTTCAGCAAGTCTGGAGAATTGACGGTGCGTGCACACGTGCCCCCCACACCCCCACACCCCCCCCCACACACACACACACGCACAAACTCAAGTCCTCATCCCAAGTTAGCCCCTTGAAAAAGTGGGAAGCTGCAAAATGTCCTCAGATTGGAGGATTTTCGCAAGCTTGCTATCCTTATGAGGACATTTGGACACAGACACACTGGTATCAGTGTGTCTGTATACATCCATACAGTATGTATAGTACAGTATATTATAGTATAGTTATAGTACAATAAGGTGGAATGGAAATAAGTCTTTTTGACTTTATTGTGTGTTAACTATATGTGTGGTTGTGGCCTAAGGGCTATCAACTTTATGTATATTTCAAAATCTGTCAAATAAAATCAAAGTATATTACAGTACAGTGCAGTATATTATATTTCAGTGTAGTATTGTACTATAGTGTAGTACAACAAAGTACAGTATAGTACAAGGAAACCACCATGAAGTGAAAGAGGAGGCAGGGTTTCATGGCACAAAACACACTGATTCATACACACCGACACAAACACTTGTGGAGAATTTGATTGACAGGCGTTGAAAGTGTGATTGACAGGTGTGTTGCGTGCTCTGAACCCCACCAGGGGAAAGTGGAGGCGGAGTTCCACCTGGTGACAGGAGAGGAGGCGGAGAAAAACCCGGTTGGCAAAGCCCGCAAAGAGCCGGAGCCGCTGGAGAAACCCAAGTAAGAACACAGAGTTCAGCAGTCCAGTGGATCTACTACACACCTCATACATGATGAAGTAGATGCTATGTAACATGACACTAAAAATTATATATTGCACTACACAATGAATGAAAAATATATTAATGATATAATAATAATAATAGAAAAAGAAATACCATGCTATGGAAAAAATGCACATGCTATACTCCGACATACATATTATGACAAAAACAGCGGGACATATGTCTATATGTACACGCATAAGTACACATGTAATGTCATAAAAAAAAGACATATTATACTATGACATAAAAAAGGCATATTATAACATGACAAAAAATTACATAATATAGTAGGCTATAATATAAAAAAAGACATACTATACTATTACATGGTTGACAACATGTCAACATTATTTATTAACATTATTTTCACCTAGTTTTAGTTAATAAATTATTGTGTATTGTGTTGGCGTATGGCTCCCTCATTGTTACTTCCTTGAGCCGGACTGGAACAAAGGCATAACATAAAATATCATAACAACAGTATAACATGGAAATGAAAATTATATTATACTACTAGATAAAAAATGGCATACTATGCTATGAAATAAAATGTGACATACAATACTGTGACTTAAAAAAAGATGTAATTAAAAATGCCATACTAACCTATGACGAAAAGACATACTAAACTGACATAAAAAAAATGCCATACCAAACTATGACATAAAAAAAATGGCATACTAAACTGAAATAAAAAATGCCATACTAAACTGAAATAAAACATGCCATACTAAACTGACATAAAAAATGGCATACTAAACTATGACACAAAATATGACATACTAAACTATGACATAAAAAACTAGAAGGGCACTCGGAGAGCGCAGACCTCTGCCAAGGTTTGTGCTATTATTGCTTGTTCTTGAGTCGGATCCGGATCCGCTCCAAAATTTAATGGGTTCTTCCTTGGCCCTTCCACGAAGTTTCATGAAAATCGGGCCAGTAGTTTTTCCGTAATCCTGCTAACAAACAGACAAACAAACAAACGGCACCGAAAACATAACCTCCTTGGCGGAGGTACTAACACCATAAACTGACAAAAAACTGACATAGTAAACTGACAAAAAATGCCATACTAAACTGACAAAAAAATGCTATACTAAACTATGACAAAAGAAATGCCATACTAAACTGACATAAAAAAAAGTGCCATACTAAACTGACATAAAAAAAAAAGTCATACTAAACTGACGTAAAAAAATGCCATCCTAAACTATGACAAAAAAATGCCATACTAAACTGACGTAAAAAAAATGCCATACTAAACTATGACAAAAAAATGCCATACTAAACTATGACAAAAAAATGCCATACTAAACTGACGTAAAAAAATGCCATACTAAACTATGACAAAAAAATGCCATACTAAACTGACAAACATTTGACATAACAAACTGACAAAGAAAATGGCATAAAAAAGGCAATGAAAACTGACAAAAAAACCATGATAGCAGCCTGAGAAAACAGACAAAAAAAATGATAAATTACAAAAACGATTAAAATGACAGACTAAGCTATGACATAAAAAAATGACATACTAAACTATGAAAAAAAAAATTGACATACTACAGGAGATAAAAAATGAAATACTTATGAATATACAGTATACTAATGAAATAATGCCATACCATGTTATGACGTTAAATGGGATTTTGTGACATAATTATATACTGTAATAGGACATAAATAAAAACATGCTAATTATTTTTCACCCCCTAGTCGTCCGGACACGTCCTTCTCGTGGTTCGTCAACCCATTCAAGTGTTTCTTCCACCTGGTGTGGCGAAGCTACAAGAAATACATCATCATCGCTCTGGTCCTCCTCATCACCGCTCTGTTCCTCGCCCTGCTGCTCTACACCCTGCCAGGGGCCATCTCCCAGAAGATAGTCAATGGATAACACACACACACACACACACTAGGCTACAGTGTATAACACTGTGTAACACAAATGACCAATCACCTGCTATTCTGTCAGAGTAAGAAATTAACTGTTTTCAGAGGATATTTTTTGCCTCCTTTATGATTTTTAGGGGAATTTTGGTCTTCTGGCCCTTTTCATGGCTATATTTATTAAACTATAAAATAATACATTCACATTGCATATTGGCAAATAAACACTCAACTTGTACCACTAATAAACACTAATGTGTACCACTTGTAAAACTACTGCTTTTAACTTCTTTCACCCTGCCTGACTTGACTGACAGGTGTGGAGAGTTTGACTGACAGGTTTGTTGTCTGCGGTAAATTATTATTTACTTTTGTTTTAAAAATAAACTTTGTTGTCTTTTCAACGTTTCTACCTGTTGTATTCATATGAATAAAATACCTCTGACCAGAGATGTGGAATAAATGTATACGCTTGCCATCATTAGGATTTATTTTATCTTACTTTAAAAAATGAAAAATAAAACAGTAATTTCAGAATTCCATAAAACAGAATGCACTGATAAAAACAAAGTGGAATAAAATAAAATTAACTGACATGAGCACATTGATTAATTATACTAACATAAAATACAAATACAAACTTTTGATATCAGGTCAAATAACTGTTTATTTTCCACTTAATATAAATTAAAGCTTTTACACATTTTGGTCAAAATAGTTTTACATAATAAGAGGCTGTGTAACCAGTTCTGTTTGTGTCTGACTGTTCAGTTCTCAAACTTCCCGTGGTTTCTATCTCTGGCACCTTTTTATTTCCATCATATAGATCCGATGATAAATTCAGCCCACACAATAAAACACACACCCACGTGGGTTGTGATGGTCACTTGTGATCGGTGGAGATTAGCCCTGCTCTAGTCATGAGCCAACCGAAACACTTTTAACTTGTTACAGGAACAAATGCCGACCCATGATAAGGAAATATCGCCGGGGCTAGAATTAATGAAATATTATTTACAGAATGATTTTGACCAGACGTTTTAAACATCCGGTCGACCCTTCTGACCGGACCGGGACAATGCATCTGAAGAGAACCTGGCGTCTGGCGGACCCGAGTTCTGACCCGACCTCAGCATCACCACGCAAAATATATAACACTCAAACATCGTTTGCATATTTCAGAGTTTCTCCACGAGTCTCACTGGAAAAATTCTTCGTCCGTCAGAGAGACGCTCTGCTGCGGTAGGCTGACCTGGGGGTAGGAGGACGATGATGATGATGATGATGATGTCACGGCGTGCTGATTGACGTGTTCGGCCATGTTGTGACCTCCCAGCAGCAGGGAGGGGGAGGAGGAGGAGGAGGAGGGGGCGATGAAGGGCAGCGAGGCCGGGAAGCCGCTGCTGTTGTTGTTGTTGTTGTTGTTGAGGAAGCTGCTGCACTGCGGCAGCGGCGAGCTCCGCCTCTGCTGACTGCTGGAGGTGGAGGCTGAAACAGAGGAGGGGGAAGACTTCACTAGCGCCCCCTGCTGGCTCACGAGAAAAACCCCCCACTCATTTGATTAGATGAGTCTTTAATGGGGGGGGATTTTACCTTCCACGGTGACTGGTACGTCCCAAAATTCACCGGCCACTTTCACTATTTCAGCAACTGTTACGTATTCACACTGCAAATGGTAGAACCATATCGGTCTGAAGAACCATATCTGAAGAACCATATCGGTCTGAAGAACCATATCTGAAGAACCATATCTGAAGAACCATATCGGTCTGAAGAACCGTATCTGAAGAACCATATCGGTCTGAAGAACCATATCTGAAGAACCATATCGGTCTGAAGAACCATATCTGAAGAACCATATCTGAAGAACCATATCGGTCTGAAGAACCATATCTGAAGAACCATATCTGAAGAACCATATCGGTCTGAAGAACCGTATCTGAAGAACCATATCGGTCTGAAGAACCATATCTGAAGAACCATATCGGTCTGAAGAACCGTATCTGAAGAACCATATCGGTCTGAAGAACCATATCTGAAGAACCATATCGGTCTGAAGAACCATATCTGAAGAACCATATCTGAAGAACCATATCGGTCTGAAGAACCGTATCTGAAGAACCATATCGGTCTGAAGAACCGTATCTGAAGAACCATATCGGTCTGAAGAACCGTATCTGAAGAACCATATCGGTCTGAAGAACCATATCTGAAGAACCATATTGGTCTGAAGAACCATATCGGTCTGAAGAACCATATCTGAAGAACCATATCGGTCTGTTTATCTGGTGTGACCGAGACGAATAATAAAAATACCAGAATTAAAAACAGTGGGGGAATAAAACAGGTAAATGGCAATGAGAACAGCATAGGTAACAACAATCAGTATAAAAGCCTCAGTAAGAACAGAGAAGTGTTCATCTCACCACAGGCTCTGAACTGCTGGTGCTGACTGCTGAAGGTGAAGCCAGGCTGCTGGGAGAAACCTGCAGCGCCACCTGGAGCCTGGAGGGAGCAGCACACACACACCGTCCATCTCAGTGTCGGGTATTCCACTTAGTTACAAACATGTAGTAGTAGTATTAGTGGTGGTAGTAGTAGGGTTAGTAGGGTAGAAATAGTACAGTAGTGGCAGCAGTAGTACAGTAGTAGCAGTAGTATAGCAGTAGTATAGTAGTACTGCAGTAGGTTCTGACCTGAGCCTGGCTTAAACAGGCCTGCAGTTTCCTCTTGGCTCTCCATCTGGCCACTCTCAGTCTGGTTTTCTCTCGACGCTCTCGCACCTTCATCACAACAACAACAACATTAACAAGATGTTTAGAATTGATCTTAAATACATTCAACTTCAATGCAAGACAGTCTGGTAAAACGGCTTTATCCCCTTAAACTCCATAACCTTCCAACTACTGATTTCTCTCATTCTAGGCATCAGCTACACTTACTTACTTGATCTGATGGTTTTATGGGTGATGAACTTGATTTGGATTATTATCTTTGGATTCTCTGGAAAATGTTCTTCCTGAGGGCAATTTTCTGCTCTACTTTAAAGGTCCGACATGTAGCATTTTGTCTTTCTCAAATTGAAGCTCACATTTCCCACAAACCCTGCTGCCTCCTGTCACTGTGCTACAATCTGACCGCAGGGTCTTGTATCGGGAACCGGAGTCTGTCCGGACCCCCCCCGGTCCTGTCCCTCACCAGGTCGGCCAGCAGAGGCTGGGGCAGCGTCTTCTCCATCTCTCTGCGTCTGTTGAGGCTTCGCCGCCGCAGCTCGTTCCTGCGGAGTTTGTATTCTTCGTACAGACTGAGGTCGTTAGTCCAGGGCCGCACCGCCTGGCGAGGGGGGGCTCCGGGGGGCAGGGGGGCCACCGAGGGCAGGGGGGCCAGCGGCTGGGGCGTCGAGTCTGGGACGAGAGCGAGAGGGACGAGGCTTAACTGGGTCCTTAAAACAAGTGCAGATCAGGGTGAAACTGATGCATCAGGTTGACGATATATCGGGCCGACAAAAATACAAATCATGGGGATTTTGGGATTTTTTTGGCATAAAAATTGCCCAATTTTAAGATGATAAGAAGAAAATCTGAAACTAATTGTTTGCTATTATAAACTGCCATTCCATGCTCATTCAATTTGAGAGTGATAACATTTGTCCGACCCCAAGGCTGCTCTTTGTTTACATCTGGATTGCAGATGGCGGCTTTAAGGAGGCGAGGAGATGAAGGAGCAAAAAAAACGGTTAAATATGAAAATTTACTGAAAAGATTTGATTATGTGTGTACACAAATAAATGAACTTGAACTCGGTCATGGGACCTAAACTGAAGGCAGACATAACATAGAATACATACTGTATATTCACACACACACACACACACACACACACACACACACACACACACAGGAGTACTCACAGGAGCAGGGTCCAGCTGAGCTGAAGGCTGTGCTGTGATCAGGAAAGTTTCTCTGGCTCACAGGAAGTCCTGACCACTCTACTGACCTTTGACCCTAGAGGAACAGACAAAAGCATTAAAGGAAAACTCCAGATCTTGTTCCACTGTTCGATCTCATCGGTCTGTGATGTTCAGTTCGTTCCAGAAGTTATTTAGTGATGAAGTGTTGTCATTTACTTTTCTGGTGAGCCCACTTTCCCCCAACCTGCCTCGTCTACTTCTACTGCAGTCAGTGATTTCCTACGTTTCCCAGAATGCCCTGCACCCCGTTCTCAAACCCCGACTGTCTTGATGCAAAATGGCGGCTCTAGAAAGAAGCCCTCGCTCTTTGATTCTGAGGGACTGACACCAAAACCTGATATTTACCTCTGATGTTTTAGATTGCTGAAACATTTTCTGATATCAAACTCCACTGGAGCTGCTGGAAACATCTGGAGGTGACGTCACCTCGTCTACGATTGGCCGGTTATCCACCAAGAAGAAAAATACAACAAACTACTAAATGGAGCCAGGAATGTGGTGGTCTTGCCTCCTGCTAGCCGTCCCTTTGACCCCGCCCCCCCCTTACCTCTGACCCCGGCAGCTGACCCTGCTGTATCTGACAGTCCAGCAGCAGCGTGGCCATCACCTCCTGCTCCTCCTCTGGCTCCTCCTTGATACAGATCACCTCCTCCTCCTCCTCCTCCTGCTGCTGCACCTCTTCCTGCTTCACCTTCAACACAACAGGAGAACCAGGACTCAGGACTGGGAGGATAAATCAAACAGACCTCCACTAGTTTAAAGACTTTAAGTCATATTCAAGTGGCCTGGTAGTTAGCGAGACCGCCCCGTAACCCATTACCTAGGGCTGGGCGATATGGACCAAAAATCATATCTCGGTATTTTTAGGCTGAATGGCGATACACGATATATATCTCGGTATTTTCTACGAAGTGGGCTAAATGTTCAGTTGTAAGTAGGGCTGGGCGATATGGACAAAATCAAATATCACAATATTTTTGACCAAATACCTCAATATCGATATTGCGACAATATTGTAGGGATGACTATTGGTGCTTTCACAAAATATTTGCACAATGAGATTTTTGATAAATAATCATCAGTAATGTGGATATAATGACTAAGTGGGTAAAGGCAAATAATAGAACAGCTAGAACAGTCTGGTATGTTCAGGAAATGACATCACTTTACTGTAATGCAGCCTTTAAAACCAGGAAAAGACACTTATGCCATATCACCATATTACCATATCCAAAATCTAAGACGATATCTAGTCTCATATCATGATATCGATATAATATCAATATATTGCCCAGCCCTACTATTACCGTCCCTATAGCTTCATTTATTTTCCTACTGCATTTATTCTGATATTGTACACTGCCCATCAAAACTTTGGGGACACCTAGCTTTTGAAAATGTTTAATAAATAAGCATTTTTTCTTTGTCATTTTTTCTTCTTTCTGAAGCACATGCAGGTGTGTGGCTTAAGTACAAACAGCTGTGATAAAAACATGAAGTAATATTCATGTTGTGCACCTGCAAAAGACCCTTCATCGTCTCTTACCTGGACTTCCCCCTTTCTTGGACTTTCAGACTTAATCTCTGGCGAGAAGAAGGATTGGAAACTCACAGAAAACTTAGACAAAAACTTGAAACTTTGATAAAATTTGTATATACCATGATCATTATATTTGGAATACCTTTATACAACTACAAGGTAAACCTTTTGAGTTGTGAGTATATTCTTTCACTTTGCTTAATAAACCATCACACATATTGATTTAAAACCCAGACACTACTATTGTTTGTTGTTGTTGTTGTGTGTGATTACCTCCGCCAAGGAGGTTATGTTTTCGGTGCCGTTTGTTTGTTTGTTTGTTTGTTTGTCTGTTAGCAGGATTACGGAAAAACTACTGGCCCGATTTTCATGAAACTTGGTGGAAGGGTGTAGCAAGGAAGAACCTTCAATTCTGGAGCAGATCGGAAATCTGGGGGTCTGAGAGCGCCACGGGAAGTTTTGAGAATATACTTTATGTAAGTATGAGTATTGGGAAATAGATATTTTATGTGAAAGCATTGCAGGCATTTTTTTTCTTTACTTCTTCATTGAAAAATAACAGAAAAAATCATTTAGTACATTTAGAAAAAGGCAAGGTGTCCCCAAACTTCTAACGGGCAGTGTACATATTTTTTTGTTGTCTTTTTGCACACCATGACGACAGTATCTCCTGTACATTCATATATTTCTCATATTTCTAATTCATATATTTTTACTTAATATGGGGGTTTGATCTCTCTTAACACTCGACCGCCCTGCGGCCCTCTGGGTAATGCAGTAACCTGTGGTGTGGTGGAGAGCAGGGTGGAGCTGTCAGCCTGGGTCGACTCGTCTGGGGACAGAGACGCCTGCTCTGGCTCCAGGGGCAGGGCAGGGGGCGGGGCTACTGCGGTGGGCGGGGCCAAGGCCGGGTCCACGTCCTCTGTGTGCGGCTGGAAGCTGATGGTCCATTCACACTCGTCTTCCTCTTCCTCCTTCCTCTGAGCGGCGCCTCGCTCTGCAGGACAGACGAGCCGACCGGGCGGAACGGGAACGGGAAGCAGTTTGGTTTAGTTTAGTCTGGTTCACTTCAATTCAGTCTGGTTTAATCTAGTTCAGTTTTAGTTGACCACAGAAGCAAAGTGATGCAAAAACAGTGCTAGAATATGCTAAAAACACAAAAAGGAAAGATACAATTATTACTACTACTACCAATACTACTGCTAATATTAATATGTATGTGTAGATTAATTTCAGTAATTCATGTAGTAAGATGTCCTTCATCAGTTCGATGGATGAGTGGAGAAAAATCTAACCAAACTCCCTGTATTTATATAACATACACCAAAACACAGTGACAAAGCGCCTTAAAAACGTATTAATTCTTCATTTCTATAATAAAAAGAAGAAGAGTCTTCGAAAAAAAAGGAGGGAGAAGGTAGGAGGGAAGGAAAGGAGGGAAGAGGAAAGAGGGTAAAAAAGGAGGGAAAGAAAGAAGGAAGGAAGGTAGGACGGAAGTAAGGAAGACAAGAAGGTAAAGAGGTGGGGGCGAAGAGGACACACACACCCATGAATGAATAGGGGGTGGTTATATCAATCAATCAATCAATTAATCAATCCCATTAATAACCCCCCCCCCCAGCTCTACCTGCGCTGGTTTCCAGAGAGAGAGAGACAGGCAGCAGCAGGTCAGACAGGTCGGAGCAGGCCACGCCCCCTTCTGACTGGGCGTTCACTCTGACAGAACGTCCACTCCTGCTCTGTCCAGAGCTGCATGCTGGGAGCAGAAACACAAGGAGGAGTCAGACTGATAGGAGCAGAACAACAAGGAGCGGTCAGACTGATAGGAGCAGAACGACAAGGAGGGGTAAGACTGATAGGAGCAGAACGACAAGGAGGGGTAAGACTGATAGGAGCAGAACGAGAAGGAGGGGTCAGACTGATAGGAGCAGAACAACAAGGAGGAGTCAGAGTGATAGGAGCAGAAAGACAAGGAGGAGTCAGACTGATAGGAGCAGAAAGAGAAGGAGTCGTTAGACTGATAGGAGCAGAACGACAAGGAGGAGTCAGGGTGATAGGAGCAGAAAGACAAGGAGGAGTCAGACTGATAGGAGCAGAACGACAAGGAGGAGTCAGAGTGATAGGAGCAGAAAGACAAGGAGGAGTCAGACTGATAGGAGCAGAAAGAGAAGGAGGAGTCAGACTGATAGGAGCAGAACGACAAGGAGCAGAACGACAAGGAGGAGTCAGACTGATAGGAGCAGAACGACAAGGAGGAGTCAGACTGATAGGAGCAGAAAGTGCAGGTGCGTTCCAACAAAGCATCCTGTGCAGAGGTGGGGACTCGAGTCACATGACTTGGAGTGGAGTCACAGTTCTAACTGCTTGAGACTTGACTTGAGACTTGTGCCTCAAGACTTGAGACTGACTTGGGACTCAAGTGAAGTTGACTTGGCCACACCTCTGGTCTCTAGTGATGAAAAAAAGTAGATTCTGGCAATATATAAATGAGTCTCCTCCTCCGAGTCTCCTCCGACCCGATTTCGGTGTTCCACTTGTTCAGACTGAAAGGTTTAACAAACATAAAGAAAGAGATTCACTTCAAAACAATTCAGCAGCAGGACTAGTTTTTTCTATATTGTCAGAATCTGCTTTGTCAGCCATTTTCAGACTGTTCCTCCAGACAATGGCAGTGAATGGAGAGAGACAAAAACACAATTCTCCAGTCTGCTCTACCGGAGCAACAGATCACAGAATCACTGATTTGGGGGTTTTATCATGGAGGAAGAGACACGACCCAAGACTCTACCAGAGTTCGACATCACTTTAAACCTTCTTCACCTTGGCCGGTTCTGCCCGCCGCTCCCTCCTCCCTCTTGGTCTGGGTGGAACCGGAACCCGGCGCCGCCTGGTGGATCCGGTGCACGGCGGATCCGGCTCTCTGCTGCATCTCCTCCTCCACCCCCTGCCTGTAGTACTTCAGCTTCAGCTCGGTGTAGCGCAGCATGGCGCGGATCTTGTCGTTCTCCTTCTCCTTCAGGCTCTTCTCCCTCTGCAGGCCGCTCATGTCCCTCTTCAGGACGGCCACCTGGGCCTTCAGCTCCTCGAACTTCACCCCGACCACCTTCAGCATCTCGGCCAGCACCGTCTCCACGGCGCCGTTCACCGCCCGCTCCACCACCGCGCCCATCTGACCCCGGATCAGAGACACCGCGATGCTGACGTCCATTCTGAAAAACTTCAGACTCCACAACTGCTTCCCGAAGAACCTGAAACACAATTACAACGCTGAACTAGAATTATTATTATATTATAGTGGGAAATCTGAAAACTACAGAGATCAGTCTGTTGTTTTATTCTCTGTAAAAGCTTCAGTCTGCAACTACTTCTGAAAAATTCCAAAAATGTGTAAAATGTGTGGGAAAATTGAACTTTCTGATACTTTTTAAGACGTTTAACTTTTACTTTTAATTTGTGGTGGAAAGTGAACAGTGACATCTGGTGGTCTATCTGTAAACCCTTTTAGTATAATGAACTCTTTTCTCATGAAGTGAACTTATGTCTTAAAACATTTCCTCCAGTTATTATCATTATTCTTATTCCATCACAGATAGTGTTTTAATCTGTGAACAGTGTAGAAAGGTTTAGTGTATCTGTCAGATTAATCCAGTCAGAATAAATCTAATTTCCGCAGCATTAAGTTAAAACAGACTGTATGGAAATGGAAAGACGTGAATACCGGAGAGAATGAAATTATAAGACCAATTTTGCAATTGAAATAAAGGTGAAAAAAAAAGGGTAAAGGATAATATTGAATTATTTCCCAGCCCTAAATCAATCAATCAATCAAACTTTATTTATATAGCACCTTTCAAACAAATCAAATGCAATTCAAACTGCTTTACAAGCGATTGACAAAACGTCGGATGTTAAAAATGGATTTAATGCACACCAAAACAACCAAAAACCCCAAAAAGTTAATTGAAGACAACAATAAAATATGGGTAGTTAAGATAATAAAAGATAAATAATTAAAAAAAATACAAGCAATAAAAATGACAAAAAAATCAAAATAAAATTATAAAATACTACACAAAATGAATTGATTATAGTAAAACAGTAAAAAGTTAATAAAATAAAATAGAATAAAATAAATAATAATGATCAACAATAAAATGTTGATAAAACAAAATAGAATAAAATAAATAATAATGATCAACAATAAAATGTTGATAAAACAAAATAGAATAAAATAAATAATAATGATAATAAATAAAATAAAATAAGTATAAAAAAAACTGTGCAGTATGTCAATAAATATTTTTTTTTCAGCCTCACAGATTGAGGAACTGTGAAATTGAACAGATGTTTAGACTCCAGCCTGCAGACAGACTGAACTCAGCAGCTTGGCTAGCTGTTATGCTAACTGTACCTCTAAGACAGCCAGTGCCATGCTCCTGATGACCTCATCTCCTGCTTAACTTAATGAGCAGTGATGGGGAAGCTACTTTGAAAGCACAGCTTTAAGGGCTGAACGATTTTGAAAAAATATCTAATTGCGATTATTTTGACTGATATTGCAATTGCGATATGATTTGCGATATTAGAGGGAGTGGTAATTTTTACATCATTATTCTCATTTTCATTGAAAAACGTATTAAAATAATTATAGTGTGATTTTTGCGGGGATCTGTACCAAACAAAGATGTTTTCTTAAGTCTGTAGAATATGATGTGTAGGCCAGGACATCTCTGCAGCACCACAATATTTCATTTCAAATGCTATTCTGACACATTTCACCTTTAACAAATATTGCGCCTCCTGCGATTTGAAAATTGCAGTAGGCCATATTGCGATTTCGACAAAATTTCGATTAATTGTTCAGCCCTAATAGCTTTGCAAGCTACCAATTATTTCACACTGGAAGTAGTTGAACTACAGCAAAGCTACCCTAGGGAGAAATCTAGTTTGGTAAACTAAAGCTATTTAGAAAAAGTAGTTCAAACTACTTTGTAAGAGTGAGTGAGTTTATTGCAAAAAGTGCCCACTTTTTCACAGGTCATACATAAACCAAAAAATAAAATACCGCAATATTCATGGAAAAGTGCAGGAATGTCAGCTTTGGGTTTTTTTTATGTCCATCAGACCCAGACACTGGAGTCCAGGTGGGGGAAGCAGCAAGCAGGATAGCATGCAACAACTTCTCTGAACATTTGTTAATAAATAGCAATAATCATTTATTGCCATGTGTAACAAGTACAATGGAATGCTTACTTAAGCAATATTACACGAGAGGGTGAGCTTTACTTCAGTGATGCGGTACAACGGTTACCAACAAAATAAAAGATACAAACAAAATGTATTCATATTGTGGGGCAATTCGCCCTCAAAATAAAAAACTTTTTGCTAGTGTTATCTCCGTTTCCCTGGAAATACATGGGGTCTGACTAATAACTGGAAAACAATCAGTCACGTCAGTAGACTCCTATGTAATGGAACCTAGTTTACTGCTCCAGCAAGTAGGCGGAGCCTTAGTAACGACCTAGCAACAGAGACGATTTCTAGTCCCTGTTGAGTCAGCCAGCCAACTGGAGCTAATGCTTTCTAGAGATCGTGGGATTTCCCAAACTGAATAAATACCACACATATAAACACAAAACCGCCTCGCTAGCTCGATCTTGTTGTAACTAAGATATCTGCTGAAAAAAATAATTTTTCCATGGACAGATTTAGCTACTACTATCTGAGGAGGGCCGAGGCACCGGTGACCCCCGTTTCCATCCAGGGGGTCAGTGTGGACATTGTGGAGGACTACAAGTACCTGGGAGTGTACATTGATAATAAACTGAACTGGGCTAAGAACACTGAAGCTCTCTACAAGAAGGGCCAGAGCCGTCTCTACTTCTTGAGGAGGCTGAGGTCCTTCAACGTCTGCCGGACAATGCTGAGGATGTTTTATGAGTCTGTGGTGGTCTGTGGTTGTACATAATTCTTATTTCTATATTATTATTATTATTATTATCATTGTTCTATATTGTAGTATAATGCACATATTTTACATATTTCTTACTTTCTTATTTCTATTTTCCTATAATTTCTCTATGCTTATATATATATTCTCTTCTACAATATGAGCAACTGCAATGTAACCCAATTTCCCCTCGGGGATCAATAAAGTATTTCTGATTCTGATTCTGAACTTCACATGTATTTTTAAGCTAGTATAGCGCCGTGTCACCGACTCACCGGCCAGAGCGTCTGGTAACATCAAGGCTGAACACAGTTATATTTAAATATGTTGTATGATAATATATGGCGGAGTAATATTTAGTGATGAGCACGGCTAGGTGTGCTGTCATGCTGATTTGATCGCGTTCTAAATGTCTAGTTGACCAATCAGATTGCTTGGCCGGAACTACCTGTTGTGACCGCATCACTGTCGTGCCAATAATGACGGTAAAGCTCACGCTCTCGTGTAATATTGCTTAATTCGCTCCCGCAGTATAAATTCTAAAAAGGGGGCGGGGCTGGTCAAAGGGGGTTCAATTACAGTAATGGTAAAATAAAAATTAAAAAAATAATTCCTTTCCTATTATGGCCCAAAAGTTTGTAGTGTGTAGTTTCAGTAGTTAACTACATAAAAAATGGCAAAAAAGTATTTAAACTACTTGAATCATTATGCAAATATGAATGTAGATGAACTACCAGCAAGCCACTGCAAAATGTAGTTAAACTACTAACTTAGTTTAATTACATGTAGTTCACTACTCCCCAACACTGTTAATGAGCAGTGACAGACCGCAGAGTTCAGTAAAGTAAAGACTCAGAGTGTTAAAGTCAAACTGAGGAAACTCACCGCTGTTGTTGTTAATTAATCCGTTTAGCAGTTAGCTAGCTGCTAGCTTGCTAGTTGCTCCTACAAAACCATGAAATATTACGGTTTGATGAATTATTAAAATCTTTCCTCTAGTCCTTCAGCTGATTTCGTCAGACCGAAACGTCATAGAGAGATTTAACAGATTATTAATATAATTTCTTAGCAGAAATTTGCGAACAAACCATGATGAGAACGGTTTGTTTTATTTTCTTCTCGGGAGGTTTTGTGTCCGCGGAAGTAAACAAATACATTTCCGGTTATCAGCAAAGCTCGCTAGATAGCAAAGATCGTATATTTAGAGAACACGAATCACTCTGTGAAAAAATGGCCGACCTTCTGGTTGGGGCGTAATGTTGCGTTCACTGCATGTCGGATTCACCGTAAATTCGACTGCCGGCTGGGAAAAAGCTTTCACATCAAACTCCAAGTGGAAAGTACAAGTAGGACAGTTTTTATTTTATTTGTTTTTAGACTCTGATTTCTCCAACACATATCACTGAATCCACTGATCCATCGACTTTTTATCTTTTTTTTTTTTTTTAATCTTTTTTTTTTTTTAATCTTATATTATCCTCAGTATTTATGTTGGTTTTTATTTTGTCCTAGTATTGATTCGAATATTGCGCTTCTCCTCTTAATTTAATACCTGTTTCACACTGCTCCATTGCTTTTTTCAATTAATTTTGAGTATTCTGATTTTATTTTGACTGTCAAAAGCACTTTGTAAACTCTGTTTTTAAAGGTGCTATACACATAAAGTTATTATTATTATTATTATTGATGTCGGCAGTCTAAAGTAACAAAAATCTAAATTATGAATTATAAGTATTCACACTGAAACAATCAACTCTACTTACAAAAAGGGAGCAATATCTGCAGAAGATTATTTATGTTTGGTTTTAAATTCCCAAATAAAACTGATTAATTTATTTATTACTGGTTGGAAGTGTTCTGTTGCCTCTGGCTCAGCATGTAGGAACTAAAATACACAGTTCTGTAGGAAGTAAAAGGAATAGGATTTTGATATAACTATAAAAGAAAATATGTTTATGTATTTGTTTTATGCGTATTGTTAAATAGCTGTATATTATGACATGAAAAATTAACTAACAATGTGCAAGCATCATTTTTCATGGCGTTGTGACTTTAACACCAAAACACTGAGAGCAAACTCTGGTCTGTTTGTAGTTCCTGGATCTCTGTCTGCTTCTTCTTCTTCTGCTTCTTCTTCTTCTTCTTCTTTTCAACATTCTGTAACTGAATCATTTCACTGATTTTAGTTTTGACAGAATTTGTCGTGAATTCATCTGTAACAACTGTAAAAACGGATGAATCCTGTTTTAAAGCTTCTGTCCTGCTGCTGCTGTAGGTTTCTTCACATCGATTAAAAAGACAACAGCGCCCCCAGGTGGACAGAGACAGACCTGCAAGACAAGAAAGAGACAGAAACAATGGTTCAGACAGGCAGATAGATAGATAGATAGATAGATAGATAGATAGATAGATAGATAGATAGATAGATATTCATACACAATTCTTTTCACAGCTGTCTGTCTCACTGAATCATCCTGCTACTTGAAACATTCATTCATCCTTTCATCCATTCATTATTTTTGTTCATTCATCCATTCAACACTCCATTCATCACCCAGCTGTTCAAACAAAGGGTTTCACTCTAAAATGTTATAAATCCATTTTGGAAATATTCTCCTCCCTGAAATTCACCAGTTAATATTTCAGTGTTCCTGCCTCCTGTCTGTCAGACTTCCTATCCCATGATGACATCAGAGCAGACAGATCGGATCAGTCCGTCACACAGCACCTGGGTCTGGTGTTCCTGACACTGTGGGGAGTGATGACTCTCACCGCTGCGTTCATCAGACTGACTCTGATTGGCTGATGGAGCAACCGAGCAGCCAGAGAATCTCCCCAGCTCCTTCAATTAATAATAAAATTAATGATTATTATAATTATAATAATAAACTTTATTCGTACGGCACTTTTCAAACCAGAGTTACAAAGCAGCAGAGAAGAAGAAGAAGAAGAAGAAGAAGAGCAAACAGCTGATATGAAAACATGTCAGTAAACTGGAGTTTCTGAGGCTGGTTGTTGGGCAATGTTGCCGGTCTATGTTGCCTGAGAAGTTGCCCTGACTGATGGGGTTCAAACCCACAAGGCAGGAAACCAGACAACTACTTCCTTCCCTCCTCCCTCCTTCTTTCCCTCCAGCATGTCAGAGCTTGCAGACAGAGAGAGAGAGAGAGAGAGAGAGAGAGAGAGAGAGTATGTATGTGTGAGAGAGAGAGAGATAGGGAGAGTCAGACAGAAGAAGAGAGAGGGAGAGAGAGAGAGGAAAGTGAGTGTATGAGTGTGTGAGAAAGACTATACATACAGCCAGAGAGAGAGAGAGAGAGAGAGAGGAAGAGAGAGAGAGAACCAGAGAGAGAGAGAGATACAGAGGGAGAGGGAGAGAGAGAGACAGAGAGAGAGAAAGAGACAGAGAGAGAGAGTATGTATGTGTGAGAGAGAGAGATAGGGAGAGTCAGACAGAGGAAGAGAGAGGGAGAGAGAGAGGAAAGTGAGTGTATGAGTGTGTGAGAAAGACTATACACACAGCCAGAGAGAGAGAGAGAGACAGAGGGAGAGAGAGACAGAGAGAAAGAGACAGAGAGAGAGAGAGAGACAGAGAGAGAACCAGAGAGAGAGAGAGAGAGACAGAGGGAGAGAGAGACAGAGAGAAAGAGACAGAGAGAGAGAGAGAGACAGAGAGAGAACCAGAGAGAGAGAGAGAGACAGAGGGAGAGAGAGACAGAGAGAGAGAAAGAGAGGGAGGGAGAGAGAGAGACAGAGAGACAGAGGAGAGAGAGAGAGAGAGAGAACCAGAGAGAGAGAGAGAGAAGGAGAGAGAGAGAGAGAGAGAGAGACTACAGCCTGCATTCAGTCCTGACAGTCAGTCAGTAACTGGTCTTCTCTGCACTGGGAGAACTGGAGAGGAGCAAGAGAAGAGAGAAGAAGTTTATCATCTGGAGTTACGTTTGTGGAGGTGTGGAATATTTCGTTCGGAGCGTTGCTAAGGATTCTGGGAGAGGGAAACTCATCTTCCTAAAAACCTGAAGCAGTCCGATCTCCTGTCATTTACCGGAGGAGAGTGAGTTCTGAGTCTGAGGCTGCTGCTGCGTGTCCCGTCCTGTGGCGGGACGCTTCAATAAATCATCACCTCTCACATCCAGAGAAAAGGAGGAATAAAGAGGAAAAGGAGGAGAAAGAAGAGGAGGAACAGGTCAGTTCACCGAGTCTGAATTTGCTCTGTTGTATCGATCTCACAGAAAAAGGAGAAAATAAAGGAGGAATAAAGAGGAGCCACGGAAGAAAGGAGAGGAGGAAAAAGTCCGTCTGTCACTTTGGAAACCGGCCACCAGTCTGAATTTGTCCCGTTTCAGAGAAAAGGAGGGATCAAGGAGGAAAGGAGAAAGAGGGAAAGAAAAGTCCGTTTTGTCACCTGAAAAACCGACTGAGATCTGAATCTGCTGTTTGGAAGGTTTTAATAAATCGTCCCGTCTTAGATCCAGAGAAAAGGAGGAATAAAGAAGAAAGGGGGAGGATAAAAAAAAGGAGCAAAAGAGTCTAAATTTGCTCCGCTTATCTTGTAGTGGGACGTTTGTGTCGATCGTCCCGTCTCAGAACCAGAGAAAAGTCATCCGGTCAAAAAAAACCCCAAAGAGTCCGAATTTGCTGTGATTGGAACATTTGAATAAATCGTCCCGTCTTCAGAAAATCAGAAAAGCAGAAAAGAAGGAGAAAAAAGAGAGGTGGAACCCAGCGGCGGAGAGAAGATGCGGCTCCCTGCGGCCCCTCCCCTCCTCCTCGCCCCCGTCCTCCTCCTCCTCCTCCTCCTCCTGGCGGGCCGGGGGCCGGTCCGGGCCGCCGGCGGGCCGGTCCCGGGCCGGCTGGAGCGCTGGGTGGGCTCGGGCCTGCAGGCCCTGCAGCGGGAGCAGCTGGACCGCTGCCTCCGCCTCTCCTCGCTGTCCGAAGCCGAGTGCCGGCGGCTCGCCCACCTGCCGCTCTCCGCCGTGGCCGTGTACGCCTCCGAGCCCGGTGAGCAGGGCATTGTGGGTATTATGGGATGGGTTTCTAGGGGGGTTTGGGTTCTCGTCACCGTGGGGAATTTGCTGACTAGAGGAAATAGACAAGGAGACCGGGTGAGGTTTGTGACACCTGATGATGTCAAAACTACGCAAAATTTTATATGTCCCTCTTAACGGATTAAATATATATTATATAGCATGTTAATATAACAAACTTGTCAGATAACATAAAGAGTAGTCAACATGTATTAAAATGTTCCTCTAAATGGATCAAAAATATAATATATATAAAAAAATTCAGATGTCTAACTTGTCAAAATGTCATAAAATGTCATTCTAAATGAGTAGAAAATGTAATAAAATCTGTTAATGTCAGAAATTGCCGGATCATGTAATAAATACGTAAAATTGTGTTCCTCTAAACGGATAAAAACAAAATCTATTAATGTAATAAATTAGATAGATAATGCAGTAACTAGTCAAAATGGCATAAAATGTTCCTCTGAGTAGAAAATCCAATAAAATGTAATAAAATATGTTAGAAATTGCCAGATCATGTAATAAGTACGCAAAATTTTGTTCCTTTAAATGGATAAAAACAATATTTAAAAACTCCTGCTGTCCTGATCCTCGAAATTGATTAAAAAAAAAAATACAATAAAACCTGTTAAATAAATTACAAGATAATGTAAAAACGTGTCAAAATTTTCCTCTACATGAACTAAAAATATAATAAAAGTGTAATATGTAACAAACAAACAATGTCATATCTTGTCAAAATGTAATAACCTATTCTTCTAAATGGGTAGAAAATGCAATAAAACCTTTTAATGTGATAAAGTAAAAGATAATGTAAAAAAAAAAAAAAAAAAAAGTCTACATTTTGATTCTCTAAATGGATAAACATTATCTGCATATAAATTCAAAAATAATGTAATACCAAGCTAATATTTAATAAAATGTTCTAAATGTGTAGAAAATGCAATAAAATCTGTTAATGTGATAAAGGATAATGTAAAAACGTGTCAAAATGTCCTAAATGGATCAAAAATATAATAAAACCTGTAAATGTAAGAAACTGCCAGGTAATGTGATGACATCTGCTGACTGACGAAGTAAAAAATATAAAAGTTGCACCCTGATAAAGTCATTGAAGGGTTATTGTAATAATGTGTTACATTATTAGGAAAAAATTATTACAACATCAAGTTTTATTACATTTTTATTTACATTTTCAGACTGCTGTTTGATCACATTTTGATTAGATGTTACTGCAGTTAGACTGATAGATGTTTTTTTTTTATCTTTGATAAGAAAAGCATGAAAATGGAAAAAAGTAATGATATTTATTTATAAAGAACCTATGTTTTATGATTTTTTTTGTCTCTTACAGTATTACTATAGGGAAATCGTTTGTGTATGGTATTCAATAATGAGTTTAATGGTATTTTTTAGCACCTATGGTATCACTATAATATTTCTATAATAGGCTATTTCTATGATATTTCTATAGGGACTCATAGTGCATCTATGCAGTGAATTCATAGTGACTTTATCATACTTTATGGTAGCTCTCCTATGGTATAACTATAATATCGCTATCATATTACAATAGGAAGTTATAATTTATAGTTCTTTATGTTATTTTTCAAATCTTCTATGATATTCCTATAATATTCCTATAGGGACCTGTGCTGTTTGATGTAATATTTCTATAGTTTCCTCTAAAATGTATTATTAAATATTTCAGTAAACAGGATGTACTGTTCTTCTGAACTCCAGGTAACTCAGATAAAGTCCTGGCCATCCTGCCGGACTCCTACCCCTCCTCCGGCGGGACGGCGGGCTCCGCCCCCCGGGGGGGCTACGGCCCCGCCCCCGGCCCGGCGCCGGAGGGGGGGGACGGTCCCCGCAGGCCCCAGGACCTGTTCCCCGGCTCCACGGCCCACGATGCCGTGCTGGTGCTGGACCCCAGCCCCGGGGAGAACTTCGGACACCCGCTGGTCCTCTTCTACATCGACCTGAACGTGACCAAGAAGAGATGCTCCCACCTGGACGGGCTCTACCTGGGTGAGAGGCACTTTAATATATAATAAATAAATAATACAATTAACACCAGTATTCATACACACTCTGATGTCCTTTAATCTAATATTTTTACTATTATATTGTTGAAACCCATTCATTTATCATTTATAGTAGTAGTAGTAGTAGTAGGAGGAGGAGGAGGAGGAGTAGTAGTAGTAGTAGTAGTAGTAGGATGAGGAGTAGTAGTAGTAGTAATAGTAGCAGTAGTAGTAGTAGGAGTAGTAGTAGTAGGAGTAGTAGGAGTAGTAGTAGTAGTAGTAACAGTAGTAGTAGCAGTAGTAGTAACAGTAGTAGTATAGTAGGAGTAGTAGTAGTAGCAGTAGTAGTAGTAGTAGGAGTATTAGTAGTAGTAGGAGTATTAGTAGTAGGAGTAGTAGGAGTAGTAATAGCAGTAGTAGTAGCAGTAGTAGTATAGTAGTAGTAGTAGTAGTAGTAGCAGTAGTAGTAGTAGTAGGAGTATTAGTAGTAGTAGGAGTATTAGTAGTAGGAGTAGTAGGAGTAGTAATAGCAGTAGTAGTAGCAGTAGTAGTAGTAGTAGCAGTAGTAGTAATAGGAGTAGTAGTAGTAGTAGTAGTAGTAGTAGTAGTAGTAGCAGTAGTAGTAATAGGAGTAGTAGTAGTAGTAGCAGTAGTAGTAATAGTAGTAGTAGTAGTAACAGTAGTAGTAGTAGTAGCAGTAGTAGTAATAGGAGTAGTAGTAGTAGCAGTAGTAGTAATAGTAGTAGTAGTAGTAACAGTAGTAGTAGCAGTAGTAGTAATAGGAGTAGTAGTAGTAGTAAGATAAGATAAGATGCACTTTATTAATCCCCTTGGGGAAATTCAGGTGCCACAGCAGCAACTGGCAGACAGTACCAGGAAAACAAGTACAATAAGTACAATAAGATAATAAAAAAGAAGAGGTACTACGATAAAACAACAGAGGTAATGTACATAACATAGAGACTATAGAGACAAAGCCTGAGCTGCTCTGTCCTACATCGTGGGAGGAGGAGCCTGTAGTGGTAGTAGAGGCAGTAGTAGTAGTAGTAGTAGTAGTAGTAGTGGTAGTAGTAGTGGTAGTAGTAGTGGTAGTAGTAGTAGTAGTAGTAGTAGTAGCAGTAGTAGTGGTAGTAGTAGTTTCTGCCTGTTTGTGTCTTTCTGCCTGCATCTTACTGCATTTCCATTTAAATACAGGTACCAAATGTCAGTGTGTGTGTGTGTGTGTGTGTGTGTGTGAACCAAAAGCGAGAAAGTGAGAGTTGAAATTGAACGACCTCGCCCTTTAAAAGCTCTTTTTATAGCACATTGTTTGATGCAGGAAGTTTTCCAGCTCAGAGGGGGTCCAGAAACCTGCTCAGCACTTTCTGCTGTGTGTGTGTGTGTGTGTGTGTGTGTGTGTGTGTGTGTGTGTGTGTGTGTGTGTGTGTGTGTGTGTGTGTGTGTGTGTGTTGCTGACCTCCTGCTGTGAAAGAGGTTAGGGCCAGATGTCGAGGTGAATTTGGCCTTGTGCTATGCTAACACACACCTGTCAATTATTCATACATACACACACACACACACACACACACACACACACACACACACACACGCACACACACACACACACACACACCACTCTGCCCCCTGCTGGGTCCTGTAGCTATTTGGACCAGAGTCTGCTAAAGCCAGACTCTCTAGAGGAGAGGAGAGGAGAGGAGAGAGGAGGAGAGGAGATGAGAGGAGGAGAGAGGAGGAGAGGAGAAAAGGAGATGAGAGGAGGAGAGAGGAGAGGAGAGGGAAACCATTGTAATAAATTAAAGTAAATGAATGAAAAACTAAACTGGAGTTACAAGGCCTTCATGCAACCACAATGTTTTGAAGCAATGGGGCTTATGGGAAATGTAGTCTTAATGTAAACTTATCTAAACTCTGTGTTTCCTCCTTTAGTTGGTCGGTTTGTCCAGGTGAAAACAATGACCTTTGAACTCTGGTGGCACCAAATAACAGAGAGAACTGCAGTGCGGTTCGTTAATCCAACCAACAAAATGAAGTCTGGACTGATGCTCACATTCAGCTGTTTGTTCATTTCATATTCAGCTTTCCTCTGGTGTTCATACCAGTGAAGAACACCACCGAAGAAGAAACATACGAGTCTATCATGTTAGCCAAAGTTACGGGAAGTGGAGTCAGATCTGTTTAAAGTGTTCTGACCTGTGTGTCTGTGTGGTTTGTGTAGCGGAAAAATAAGCTTCACCCTTGTGGGTCAAAATGAATGAGCAAAGGTTCAAGAGTCTTCTGTGGATTCTTTATTCAGACATGCATGGTTCAGTTCAGTGTTCCAGACAAGCAACAAAGAAGTGACAAAGAAAAGAGTGGAGAGGATTCACTTATATAGATTAGAGTAAACAAAATCATAACTCTTGACACAGAGCCAAACCCACAGGTTCAGATTTCTTGAGACAAAGCCAACCAACTTAACCTAATATGGAAACACGTATGGATAGCATAAACTATTGTCCACCTAAAAGAACACTCAAAACCACTCATAACCATATATAGTGGACATGCACACGTACATGCACTGATTATTATCGTTAACGAAAACTAGGTGCGAAAAAACATTTTCGTTAACTGAAATAAAAATAAAAATGAGGCTTTACAAAAAACGATAACTAACTGAAACTGTATTGTGTGTTTACAAAACTAACTAAAACAAACTAAAATTATAGAGAAAATGTATTTAGTTTTCGTCTTTGTCAATTTATTTCATACATAAGCCTAGTATTTTGAATTTTGGAATCTCGCCCCTGACAAATACCCCATATTACAAAAAAAGACTAAAACTAACACTGAAACTAATAAAAACTAAACTAAAACTAAGCATTTTCAAAAAATAAAAACTAAACTAGCAAACCCACTTTAAAAACTAATTAAAACTAAACTGAAATTGAAAACAAAAAGTCAAAATGAAATAAAAATAAAAACTAATGAAAAATGCAAAACTATAATAACCTTGCTGATTACCTCACCATGGTATGCAGACAAAAAAAGACACTCTACTCGAAGAACAATGATCAAAAGAACAGAGTGTGTTATTCATATATACAAAAATACAGTATTCATTTTATTTCTCACATTTGTCTCTGTCTCTCTGGTCAGGTGAGGAGTGTTTGACTCTGGCGCTGAAGAGCCGCTGTCAGAACCAGCTGAAGCGTCGGCAGGCCGGGACAGAGAGGCTTCTGGGTAACGGGCGCGGCCGGCTGGCGGGCGTGGCTCTGCGCGGCGGCGGCGGCGGCGGCGCTGTTAGCGGTGCGAGCCGTTTGGCGGAGCGGGCTGGCGGAGGGCTCTGTGAAGTCCACTTCCTCCCCCTGGTGGTCGGAGCGAGAGACGCCAACCGAACTCAGAGGCTCAGATGTGTGGGTGAGTCTCTCTGTGAATCTGCACTCGATTGCTTTTCCTCAACGACCGGGACGTGTGTCTCAGTAAGCTGAAATTATGTTGCAAGAATTGAATTTGAATTACGAGAACTGAATTTGAATTACGAGAACTGAATTTGAATTACGAGAACTGAATTTGAATTACGAGAACCGAATACAGTTTCAGAGCAAATGAATTCAATTTCATAATATTACATTCAGTTTCAAGTTTATTGGAATTCAGTTTCAAACTAATAAATTCAATTTCAAATTATGCTATTCAGATTCAGTTTTTCAATGCAATTATTCACGTTAAACAATACAAATTCAAATTATGTGATTCAAATTCAGTTTTTTAATGCAGTTACTCAAGTTGAGCAATTCAAATTCAAATATAAATAATTCAATTTCAGTTTCTCGTGACACATATTTCTGCCCATATTTCGAAGCCAAAACGATCAGGTTTACGGTCGCGGCCATGTTGACATTTTTTCAAGCCAGGCGAAGCCGAGGGTCAACACAGAGCCGCAGCCCCGCCTGCTATTGGTCTGACCTGTCAATCACTGGACAGACGACCTGTCAATCACTAGGAAAACTACCCTGTTTTATAACCGTTATATCTGTTAATGACACTACTAGCTACTGAGACCAAAACCTCTTCATAGAGTTTATATATTGAGTGAGAAGTTGGGTTGTGGTCCACTGACTTCATGGAGTTGGGCAGTTTAGTCTTTTTGGAGCCGCACTCTAGCGGACGGTAGAGGACTTCCTTATTGGCTTCAAAATTCACCTGTGGTTTTGGCCTCTTGGTTCAACCACAGAACTTCAATGGATAGAACGGTTCTTCCACTGTTTGCTATAGCAATTTGTCTAGTGCAGCATCAAATGGCGATTATGAAATTTTAAAGGATAAGGCCGGTGTTTTTTAATGCATTTCTTACTGTCAACAAATCCTATGAAAATAACAAATTCAACAATGCGTTTGCTCTACTCCCGTTATTTTCTGACTTCCCACGTTCCGTTTTTAGCCTTCAACCCCGGAAGTCATTGGCTCCAATTGTAAGATAAAAACCTTGAAATACAGCTCACAAAGACATAGTTTACATTTTAAAAATCGCTAACTGTTACCATGAAAAGTCAGACTGTTGTAGGTATTACTAAATCAAATTCAAACGGGAACAAATTCTTCATTACGCCGCGGACTATTTTCTGTGCTACGGAACTACTTTCCTGAGATGGAAAACGTGTTTACAGCCGGCTTATTAAGTTGTTTGAGCAGCAGCATGGCTCTTTGACGTGTTTTTAACCGTTTTTTTAATACAATGGAGTTCTATGGCTGCTGGGACATGGCTTCATCGGGCACCGGCTACATGGACGAGACTTGCTGGCAAAACAAATTCATCGCCGATTTTGTTATTTTCATAGGATTTGTTGACGGTAAGAAATGCGTTAAAAAACACCAGCCTGATCCTTTAAGTGTTAGTTGCTATGGCGACAACACAAGTCTGGACATTAAGGCTGTGTTGCACTGCGAGAACTGAGCAGATGAGTCTGGTAGCAAACTGTCAAAACTCAACTGAAAGCTAACGTTAGCGACGAGGCTAACGTAGCTTTATCACAGACTGTACTTCTCTCTCTAGCTCTTTTAGTCAACATTAGCATGTTAGCATAATCAAACAGGTACCTTTAACTTAATATAGCCCCTTAAATGCTAGACTTCATTGCTCTGAAACAACACTCAACAACATTTAGACCATCAAGCCTTATAACACCTTAAAACATAAAATGTAAATGTGCAATTATGATGAGCTAAACATGTTGGTTTCTATAATAAAAGTTATATTTTTTACTTTTTAACTACATGTGCCTGTTTCCATTCTATCCTCTTCCCAGCCCACACAGAGTTTGTTTGGTTCCCAATTCAACAACACACGACCTCTCCAAATACCCAAATATATACTGTCGTGTTTTTAATGTTCATAACCATGTTTATCCTCTGCAGGACCACCCAGAGGCCGTGGAGCCTCCGACTGAAACATCTATCATAAATATACACACAGAGGAACATCAATAAATCAACCAGTATTAAGTTTTCTGTAGTTGGGGACAAAGCGGCCAAAGTGTCTGCTATCATGTCCAAAAATGCATGAACTTCAAAGGGAAGGAACCGTTATGTCTCCGCTCTTGAAAAGTCAACTTTCCACAGATTAATCCCATCCCCATTTCCACATCGTAATGCTTCTCTGATCTTCCCCCAGTCCACCAAGACCGCAACCTCCGATGAGTCTGTCCTCTGCTTATGAGAAAACATAATGACTTCAATACAAGAAGTTAAATTTGGAAAAGTTCGATATTACGCAGATAAGCACAATTATCGCCGTGCAAGAGCCAATTCACATTCAGGGAAAGAATCTGGGGGCCGGATTCACCAATGTGTTCTTAAGATAGATCTTAAGAAATGATATAAGAGGAAATTTTAGGAAGTTCTTAGGAAGGCTCTAAAGGGCAATTCCTCAATATTTTCTTAGTAACAGTCTGATTTCTTACGAATATCTTTAATTTAACTTTAATTTAACTTCTCAAAATAGGGCATGAATTAATTCTGGTTAATAAACTTTAGGCTTACTGCCATTGAGGCTAGGAGACAAGGCTAGGAGGCTAGGAGACAAGGCTAGGAGGCTAGGAGACAAGGCTAGGAGGCAACCCAAAGTGCTTCCATCTACAAAACAATTGGGGAAAAACCTATTTAGAGCAACTAGAGCAAAGATTTAAACATTGGTTGCTGTTGGTAACTGTAAAATTTGCAGCTTATTTCCAACAGACATGAGACAGAGGCCTACCTGGCCCTACACCAAATAAAGCTTTACAATAAATGTTCATCTTAATGTTAGGTGTAGGGGAACCTATGAAGACTTTGAACTATAACCTACTTGTCTAAAATGTGTTTAAATATATGATATTAGAGGCTTACCTTTTCACTGTAGGAGTTTTAAGACAGATGAAGGGCCGTCTTAAAGTTAAGAAAAAAATCAAGAACAAATTTGACAACTTTCATTTCAAGAATACCATTTATTCCTAAGTTCCTAAGGAAGAAACAGAAGAAGAAAGTTAAGAAAATATATAAGAACTGTTTTTGAGAATAGCATTTTTTCCAATTTTTTTTCTTAAGACTAAAGAAAAAAATGCCACTTGAGAAGATTTTTTTTCTTAAGAGGGTTTTGTGAATCCGGCCCCAGCAGGTCTAACATGAATGAATTTGTCCAAATGCTTAACCCCAGAATACACCCGATGAAACTCCCACAGCCGACGATTTTCACAGAGCGAAGTCACGCGGGGCGGTCTGAAGGCTGAAGATGTGTAACGTTAATATTTCATGGATGTTCCCGTCCCGCAGACCGCCCGGAGTTCGCCCGCTGCCCTCAGCCTCTCCCGCTCAGCTCGCCCAGCCTTCCCGTCTCCAGCTGTGAGCTGAATAAAAACACGCGGCGCTGCCACCAGCAGCCTCTGGCCACCCACCTGTCCTGCCGCCTGTACCAGACCTGCGACCACGCCGTGCTCATCTCAGGTACGTGTGTGTGTTTACCTACCCCTATCACCTATCCTACGCTCTCAAGATACGTGAACCTAGTTTACCAAAATGGGTGCTTGTCACTGGGGAGCGTATCTATGTTCCCGGGGTCCTAAGTTCCCCAGGGTTCTATGTTCCCAGGGTCCTATGTTCCCAAGGTCCTATGTTCCCAGGGTTCGATGTTCCCAGGGTCCTATGTTCCCAAGGTCCTATGTTCTCCAGGTCCTATGTTCCCAGGGTTCTATGTTCCCAGAGTCCTATGTTCCCAAGGTCCTATGTTCCCAGGGACCTATGTTCCAAGGGTCCTATGTTCCCAGGGTCCTATGTTCCCAGGGTGTTCCCAGGGTTCTATGTTCCCAAGGTCATATGTTCCCAGGGTCCTATGTTCCCAAGGTCCTATGTACCCAGGGTCCTATGTTCCCAGGGTTCTGTGTTCCCAGGGACCTATGTTCCCAAGGTCCTATGTTCCCAGGGTTCTATGTTCCCAGGGTCCTATGTTCCCAAGGTC
>NW_027282131.1:0-32500 GCF_046629955.1 Centroberyx affinis | reverse complement strand
TCTCTCTTTCTCTCTCATCTCCTCTCTCTCTCCTCTCCCTCTCTTTCTCTCCCTCTCTCCAGGCCGATCTGAAGGAGCGATACTCGGTGAACGAGTTGCTGGCCGACCTGGCCGGCTGCAGGGCGACTCGGGTTCTGCTGTTTGTGGATCAGAGCTACAGCGGCGTTCTGTCCAAGAGGCTGCGAGGATCCGTGAAGCACCTCAACGTGGTTCTGATCCAGAGCCAGAGCCGCCAGAACCACAACCGCAACCAGAACCAGAACCAGAACCTGGACCCGGGCTGGGAGGAGGGCAGCTGGACCAACATCAGCCCTGCGAGCTGCCTGCTGGACCACCTGGGAAAGGTAGTTTTACTATAAACCTATTTTATACTATAAACCTATTTATTTAACTTGGCTTTTAATTGAAGTCATTCTATTTTTACTTTTTTTTTTTTTTTTTTAAACATATATCGTTTTTACCAGTTTCTGTTTTTACTGTCCCTTTTACCATCTACTGATTTATTTATTGCTACTCCTTTCCATTTGTTTTAATTTGTCTGTTTTCAATTTGTATTTATTTTAATATCAAACATTTTTTTTCATGTAAAGCACTTTGAACTGCATCGTTTGTATGAAAGGTGCTCTATAAATAAAGTTTATTATTATTATTATAAATAGAAACACATACACACACACCAACATGATCTCTTGAAAAGTCGTGAAATGAGGACGAACTCTGAAACACAGACTTCCATTCTTTATTGTTCATCATGTTCCTCCGCAAACTGGATTCTGTGACAAAAACATGAACTGGACATTTTCAGCTGCAGCTTGGCTAACGGTTAAAGATATAATATGTAACTTTTCTGCATTAAAATATCTAAAAATATATTCATTCCCGTTTGCTGCGCTTTCTGTCACCGAAGCTGTCCCCGTAAAAAAAAACTCCCCTGGTCCCACGCTACTTCACGACATTATCAAACTACGTCTTTTGTTATTGTTTTGATTGAGAGAGCCCTAGAGGCAGAAATTACATACTGTGCGTTTAAGGTTTGGGAAAGGCTTTGGTCATGTACAATGTCAATGTCGTGTGTAAAACTTGTGTTCAGTTAGACTGAACAGATATCAAATTAGCGAACAATCTGGGAAACTACAAACACAACAACCGCTTGAATTTAGCAGGGATGTTAGCTAACTAGCTAGTTAGCTACTAGCTAACGGAATTGTATCCAATTCCGGCCACTCGGTCACTCGTGTAATTTCCAGTGTTTACTGGCATTACAACTGGCAATACACAGACACGGACAAAAGTAAGTGTCCGGAATTGGATCCGAATTTTTTATCTCAAAAATAGCAGGGACTGGAAGAAAATCAATTATAAGTTAAGGTAAAAGCGATATTAAACTTTAAAAAAGACAGATGGAGAATTGTTAATTTATGAGAAACTTCAGCGAAAACAGTACAGGATGAAATATATTGGTATATGATTGCGATTTTTTGGTCATATGCTGTCCGGAATTGGATACCCTGATGTTAGCTAACTAGGCTAGACTCTGGTTGTTCATCAGTTCAAGTCCCAGATAATGTGGGGAAAATCTGGGTGGAGAAAGTGAATTACACACAGAGAGAAAGACAGCAGAAGACTGTGGTTATACTGGAATGTGTAAATATCTGTAATAACTGCAATAATGTTAAGTAGGGCAGAGCTCAGTCAACCTTTCCTTCAGAAAATAAAAACTGAAACTACAAAACAAGATGAAGTGACTTACTAGGATGAACACTTTTTACAGAAGAGGCAAAAGTACGGTGGCCGAGACGTGCCGAACGAACTGCATATCCAAAACATAACGGAAGTGGGCAACAACGGATGTTGACAATGAAACGGGCCGAATATTATTGCCGGCGGACTAGGTTACATTCATCTGATTGACTAACGTTAGCTAAATGACGTAATGCTAACGTTACTGCATAGCTAGCTTCATAATAGCCTAACGTTAGATGGCAGAGTACATAAATATGAAAATATAAAGACATTGAACAACATTGCTCATTTGTGACAATCACATAGCGATAGTAATCATAGTTAGCTAGCGAACGTTTCACTCACGAGCAAGAACTTTCCTCTTCCACATGTGCAGGCAATAATAGTCGGCCCGTTTCATTGTTATGTTGTGGCTTTTGCATTTGTGTTGTGATTTTTGCATTTTGTGTTGTGATTTTTGCATTTTGTGTTTTCCGTTAACGCGCTTGTGTTTTTCGAATTTGCAAAGCGTTGTGGATATGCGGTGCGTTCGGCACGCCTCGGCCACCGTACGAAACCGAAGCGAAGAGAGTTACAGAGCGACCTACTAATCCCCTCCTTCCTCTTCTTCCTCCTCCTCCACCTCCACCAATCACGCGTCAGGGCGTGGGGATGCCCCGCCTCCTGGAGCCGTGGGCGGGCCTGCTGAACGTGACGCTGGCGGGCGCGCCCTGCAACGCCACGCCCCCCCTGACCGACGGAGAGATGAGGAGGGAGTACCAGGGCTGCCAGAACCTGCCGACCGCTCTGTGGCACCAGAACCACAGGAGGAACAACTGAGAGAGAGAGAGAGAGAGAGAGAGTGGGAGATAGAGAGAGGGGGAGAGAGAGAGACACACGTAGAACACATATATTTGCTTGTATGTGTTAAGTTAGGACATCAGTGTGTGTGTGTGTGTGTGAGTGTGTGTGTGCACGTTGTGTCCTCACTCTGAACTCGCAGTGTTACCGTGGCGATGACAGGCCGTCCCAAGGGGAGTGTCCTGAACGTGTGTTAAGAGCGTGTGTGTGTGTGTGTGTGAGTTCAGCGAGGGGACAGCCGCTCTTCGAGACCATCGCTACGGACGCTCGGGCCAGTGTGTGTGTGTGTGTGTGTGTGTGTGTGCCACACCTCACACACACTTAAACACTTCAGAACCAATCTCTCTCTCTCTTCACTCATTTTTTCTTGTTCTCCTTCCCTCTTTCCTTCCCTCCCCCTCTCCATCACCTTCCTTCCTCCTCTCTTTCAGGCCTCTTCCATCTTCCTCTTCCCTCTCTCTTCTCCACCTCCTCCTTTCCGTCTGTTCCTGCAGACAGTGTTGTGAATCAGACTGGGATGATTTAGTCATAAGGCACTGGAGCTGCCCCCCACACTGAGAGAGACAGGGAGGGAGAGAGAGAGAGAGAGATGGACAGGGAGAGAGAGATAGAGAGGTTAGTCAAGGCTGCAGATGCCACCAAACTTTCATCCACAGCTGTTGCTAAATCTCAAAAAGCCACTTTCACCATTTTAGCAGCAATCTAGAAGTTTAGAAGACAAACTCTCAGAAAGTTTGTTTATGACTGTTTCTATTCGGGCGAGTTCGACCTTGTCATTACCCGATCTGAGTCGCCATTTTACGACTTCTCGTTTACTTTCAAGACTCATCATATCAAAGATGCTCTATACACACAAACACACTAAACCGTCTCTGCCCGAATACATAATGTTTTGACACCATGGCGAAGCATCGAATGTACATTTGGGACAGTCAATAATAGTTCAGTCAAATGAAAATATCTCGTAATTACGAGATCAGGATGTACATTTGATAAGTCAGTAAGCTAGCTAGCTAGCTTTGGTGAACATATATGATTGGAAACGAAGTAGTATCCAGTTATGGAATTATATTTATCACCACTTTGGCTGATGTGATGTGAAACATGATGGGTTTGTTTGCTACATCAGTTAACTAGCAACTCGTAGTGAGTCCGCATCAACCTTAACGCTATTCAAGTGCGAGACGATTACGTTTGTCTTCCCAATTGAAGATACACATTCATCTGTGGTAGTAACAGAGCTAATGGCCGAAATTTAAAGGGGGGTCTGTGCCGTAAACTGTTTACACTCGCGCGACTCAGATCGGGCAGTGACTCAGATCAGATAATGACAGACCTTTTTGTGTAATAAATAAACTGCTGCTTTCACTTGGCAGACAGACACACAGTCGTCTGGTTGGTTGCTGATGGTCATTTGCGAATCCCTATTGAAGCAACACCTGGATATTCTACATTTTACATTATTTTATTTTACGTTACCAGATTAAGTTGTCACATTATGGAGGAATATTTGTTATTTGCGCTTGGTAACTGTCTCCTCTGTCTCCCTGTAGGGAAATAGTGTTAATTTCTTTCTTTTTTCAAAATGTCATAAAATGTCCCTCTACATGGGTTGAAAATGTAATAAAACCTATTAATGTAATGAGTTGCTGGATAATCTAATAATAACAAATTAGGTAACACTTTACAATAAGGGTACATTAATTAAGGGTTAGTTAATGCTTAATAAGCATTAACTAATTTAATAGTTTATAAAGATGACTATTAAATAATGTATAAATTAATACCTTAGTTAACATGAACACCATTAGTAAATGATTACCAGACACATTAGTTAACTGTTAATTAAGGGTTAGTTAATGCTTATTAAGCATTAACTAACCAATTAATGTACCCTTATTGTAAAGTGTTACCACAAATTATTACATTACCCAGCATGAAGACAAGTTCATAAAGGGTGTAATATATTTTAACAATGATGTAATGACTAATGTAGTAATAACTTTTAAGAATAAGAAGAATGTAACTGCAGTTATTACATTAGCACATAATGTCATTATCTGTGAATTGATCACATTTATCACAAGTTTTATTACGTTTTTGACCCATTTACACCACATTTTATTACATTTTGACAAGTTATTGCATTATCCATCAGTTATTACGTTATCAGTTGCTGTAATCCTCTTTAAAAATGTGTTTGAAAAGGGTGTTTGAGGCGTTTTGGGATGAAAAAGTTGTGTTTTTATTAAGGAGAGCGGTGTATGAAGTCAGGATGTGGCCCGGATCGCACTTCTATTTATAAGTTTTAGGGGAGGAAGGAGAGATGTTAGGCTTCTTGACCTGCTGGAAAGAGAGAGAGAGAAAGAGGGAGGGAGAGGGACAGATAGAGAGACACTGAGAAAGACAGGACATGATAGAGAGAGAGAGAGACAGACACAGAGAGAGAGAGAGAGAGAGAGACTGGCTGGTGTTATCATGATTAAGATATGAAGCACTGAGACTGCCCTCTGCTACACAGACTGGCTATGGTATTTTAATAAGGGCACAGCTTTCGCCGTGTGTGTGTGTGTGTGTGTGTGCGTGTGTGTGTGAGCTCTATCACATAGACAGAAGCTGCTGTGACCAAGTGCATCACGTGAAACACACACACACACACACACACACACACACATTCCCATCTTACACTAACCACAGTCTCATGTTTCTGTCTTCTACTCCCTGTTGATATTTTGGGATTTTTTTTTGTACATTAAACTGCAGTGTTTTCTTCATTTCAGTACTCTGTATATACCACTACCCAGAATGCACCTGCTTTCATCTCTACTGTTGTATTGAATAGTTTATTGTACAGTAGAGACTTGTTGGTCGGACTTTCTAAATGGTCCGATGCGTGGAAATTTTGGACTGAAAGTGTGTCCAAAATTGCGACACGTGCGTATTCACTCTTTCTGTAATGATCTGTACAGAACATATGGCGTCATTTAGTGGAAATATATCTAGCTGCATGCAACAAAATCACCAAATCTAATCAATAAAATCTATTTAGCGATCAATAAAATAAAATGAAATCTATATTTTTACACCTTCACATCATCCGTCCATTTGACTCTCGGTTTGGGTTTTGAAGGTTCCGCCGTCTATCAGAAATAATCCAGGTCCGGTTTCCAAAAACTGCCTCAGTATTTCGATCTCCACCTTTGATAAACCGGCCTCGGACACAACGCTGCGTTCACGTCACATCGGAAAAATCGGAAGACTCGGACGGCTTATTGTTGCCAAAATGTAAAAGCGTTCACAGGTTTTACTTGTTAGAACGTCAACATCCAAGAGGACGATCGTTAGGTGAACCGTTGCCTTTAACGATTTACTACATAACCAAACTGCAGCAGATATCGCTCACTTTACTTAGAGTTTATTGTTTTAGCGTGAATATAACTGATCGTTTTGATTTGATCTTTATTACCTTGGACTGTCGACATCAGTAGATTTGTTTACTGCCTGTCGAAACACTTCCGTAATTCGTGATGCCAAGTGGGAGAAAATCAGAGCCGACAAGAAAAAATCCCATATGTCCTACCTGTAATCACCACTAGGAGGCAGACGTGAACGTTTTTTTCCCAGCTCACAGTTCGTATTTTCGATTCACGATTTGACGTGAACGAGACAGAATGCTTTCTGTTGTCGCCGGTTGGGTTTCCATCCGTGTATTTTTATGCAAGTTACGATGTCATGAATTAGATTGGCTAAATGTAAACAGCAGATTTAAATCAAATTTTCATCACAAGACTTTTACGTCTGTTTGAGGCGCAAAAGCTTTCTGTCAATAAAGAACAAAGTGCGATAAGTAGTGACGGAAAAACACATTTGACGTTTAATAATTAATTTTTTGTAATGTTTAGCCTTTTTATGGTAACACTTTACAATAAGGGTCACTAAGTTAACTAACCTTAATTAACAGTTAACTAATGTCTGGTAATCATTAACTAATGGTGTTCATGTTAACTAAGGTATTCATTTATGCATTATTTAATAGTCATCTTTATAAACTATTAAATAATGTATAAATTAATACCTTAGTTAACATGAACACCATTAGTAAATTTCACATTTGTTAACTGTTAATTAAGGGTTAGTTAATGCTTATTAAGCATTAAATAACCCTTAACTTAGTGACCCTTATTGTTAAGTGTTACCCTTTTTATTCACACCAACACACTAAATTCGTGTTTTATCTTTTTATGACTTTTCAAAAGTTCGCTTGGCTCCTGACTGAACAACAGATTTGTTTGCAACAGTTGGGGAAAACCTGTTTTAGGAGCAAACAGCACTGAAGCGATTCCAGTGAGTCAAATGTTTTCCAGTCTCGTCCTGAAGTATCACACAGTGACATCGCAGCCTTAGATGGTTTTTGGAAACCGCAACCTGAGGAGCAACATGTTCTCTTTCTGTAAATACGCTGTTTACTCAACTGTTTTCTGCTCAAGAAAGACACTTAAAGTCGGAGTGAAGTCACAGTATTCCAGTCTAGACACGGACCTGCTAACACATTTTAAAAATAACGTTCATATCCAGTTATTTTGGGGTTATTTTTGCAGTCGGTACGCTCAGAGATGCTTCATTTGATAGTGTTCATGAGGCTGGTACTTACTGTTTTTTCAGCATTTGAGTGTCAGAATCTCCTGAAACATGACAAACCTCCATTATGACAAAACGACCAGCTATCATCTGAATAATCCCCGTCTTCGCTGCTTTGATTTCAGTCCGACTTTAACAGTGAAGAGGATTCTGTCACTCCTCTTTTCTGTTTTTTCAGCTGTAACCGTTGTAAGCAGATGTACATATTGAAAAAATAAATTAACTTTTGTACATACGGTAGCAATGTTTGTATTTATTGCCCTGTACGTTATCGATGAACGACTCTGTAACCTGTCTTTCATAAGTCGACTGTCCAAATGAAATATTGGTAAATAAACAAATAGAGAAATAAATAAAAGCTAGACCCAGTGTTGATTTCACGTCTCTACTTTTATTTCAACGTCACTGTCAGCACTGTGAGAGAAGAGAAACCACATCGAAATGTTTTATTCTCCATCACTGGATAGAACAGACGCAAATGATAACAATTTTGTACCATTGTTTTCAATGGAGAGTTTTAGTGTCCTGTGGCCTAAATGCAGTTTAAGACAATCTCATTAGTGTCAGTTTTATTAGAGAGTGTTCGTGTCCTGTGGTCTAAATGTTTTAGACAAATGTATTAGTATTGATTTCAATGGAGAATTTTAGCGTCCCGTTGTCTAATTACAGTTTCAGACAATTTATTTAGTATTGATTTTAATGGAGAGTTTTAGTGTCCCATAGTGTAAATACAGTTTAAAAGAATCTCATAAGTGTCAGTTTTATGGTTTCAATGGAGAGTGTTTGTGTCCTGTGGTCTAAATGCAGGATCAGATAATTTTATCAGTGTCAGTTTCAATGGAGAGTTTTAGTGTCCCATGATATAAATGTTTCAGAAAATTGTATTAATATTGGTTTCAATGTCAGGTCAAGTGAAAATGGCGTTACTGTACTTACTGGCTGCAGTGTCACATGGTCTAAAAGTTGCTGAGGTGTTTGATGATGCCAACACACTAGTCTGTCTGTCTGTCTGTCTCTCTCTCTGTCTGTCTGCCCCTCAGGTGGTTCATATAGTGTTACTCTGAACAGTGACCTCTTGACTCCGGCACTTTCAACCCATTCAGAGCAGTTTTATCAAAACCGTTTCAGTAACAAGATCGCCTAGCTTTACTGGCTCAGGTTGAATCTTCACCTAAAGAGTCACTGAACAGCTTCTCCTGGTGAGACAGCCTTTAGGAACAGCTGCTATAGTTTTTACACTCTCTTGAAAATGGAGAATGTAGCAGTAGTTAAGTTGGTAGCAGTTGTTACTGTGTTGTGGTAGTTTATTTATATAGCACCTTTAAAAAAAAAAAAAAAGTTTACAAAGTGCTTTGACAGACAAAATAGAAGCAGAATACTCAAATTATGAATTTAAAAGGCAATAAAACAATAAACAGGGATTCAATTCATGGACAGAAGTGGAAAAGCGCAAACGTTCAAGTAAATAGTGGTATAATCGTAGGATGAAAACCAAAATAATAGAATAAAAGTAAGATAAAATTAAGATAGAGCTAAGATAAAAGACGTAAAAAGATGATAAAAAGCTGATAAAAGATGATTAAAAAAAAGCCGATAAAGAGACAATAAAAAGCTGATAAAAGATAAAAAGAAATAAGTCACTCAGAAACTAATAGATGTAGAAATCATGATTTATTTGGGGATCCATTTGAATCTTCCAGCAACCAAACTCCCAGCCACACTTTAACACTGAGGTAGATATCAGATGTGTAGAGAGGAGCATGTGCAGCTTCTCAAAAGCTGCGGCTCGTGTCTCCAAGTCTCCAAGGTGCCATGCCATTGTTCTGACGGCCCATTATTCCGAAACCCCAATAGTCCGAAAAATGTCCCATTGGACCGAAAGCCCATTTGTCTGACAGCCTTTTATCCCGAAAACCCCCATTGCTCCTAAGGCCCATTGCTTGATTGGGAGCATCTGCTGTATATGGACGTCCTAACTTACCAACTAGGCTACACCACTCGGCTGCTCCAAACATCAGACCATATGCGTCCATGAAGAAAACGTGAGTAGCTTGTTCTTCTTAGGGGATTAAGCCCTCACTACCATCGTAATATCACCGCTGCATGGAACGCTGCATAATTCCAACCAGGGAAGGTCCGATGATGTCGTTCTGCATAAAAATGGTCTAACGTTTGGAGCAGCCGAGTGGTGTAGTTGGTAAGTTACCGTCAGTTCTGACAGCCATATACACAGATACACTATTGGGGTTGCGGAATAATGGGCCGTCGGAACAATAGGCAGTCCCCGTCTCTCCAACACCTCCCATCTGATCGAGGCTACAGCCACTCCTCCGCCTCAGATGTTATGGAACAATTCTCGTCAGAAAACTTGGGATAATGAGACTTCATGAGCCAAAGGCAACATATTGATCGGCTTTGAGCTTGAAACGGGATTCTTGCACAATGGAAACGGCACTTTTTTTTTTTTCTGTGGAGTAGAACATATTTCCACCATTAGCTTAGCTACAACACTAGCTTGTTTGCGCTTTCACAAATAAAGGCTCTAATCGTCTTCATCTCACTGGCACTTTGATTATACTTTATTAAAAGACTGCCACATTTGGCGCACAGCATTCTTGGAAAATCCTCACTTAACATGACAGGTGCTACCGTTGTTTCTTCTAAAGCCTCAGTGAAGTCTGGTTGTACATCAGATGATTTACTGTGAAAAAGGTTCTGCATATTTTGTTTTGGGTTTTTGTCTGCAGCAAACGCTTCACTGCAAACAAGACAAACATCTGAAGTGTTTTGATGTTTTTACTGTTTACTGAGCCGTCTGTCGTCCATTGTTGTTTGTGCTTTGGGCATTTTTTTTTGTCGCTAGCTACCTAACTGTAGCAACTTCCTTGTTGCTGCTATACGACAGTAAGCCAGTGAGCAGAAGTGCCAAGCTCCGCCCACAGCTCTGCCCACAGACATCTGTGTGGTCTGATTGACGACAAACGACGGCCCACCCCTTTTCCACCAAATTAGCTCTGGTTCTTGAACCGGTTCCGTTCAGGATTCTTGGAACCTTGGTGCTATCCAGCGAACCGGCCCGCGTTTCCACCAGTTTTGAGCGGAACCATTGTAATCGAGGATGCGTCATCAACAGAGGGCGTTACACAACGCAGCAAGATGGCGGATCGCATTGATTACCTGCAAGCTTTTGTTCTGTTATTAGATATTTGTTTTTATCCAAAAAACAAGCATGGACCAACTATTAATGATAAGAAGACGTAGACGACTATTTCCATCCTCTTTTTCCAACCTGTAGAATATGACACGCCCACTGATGTCGTCATGGTTCGCACTTGAAAACCTGCTATTTTTTGGTTCCAGCTGGGAACCAACTTTTCGGGTTCCGAACCAATTTATTCTTGGTCGAAATGCTCCGAACGGTTCAAAATCAGGTGCGCGAACCATGTTGGTGGAAAAGGTGAGACCGTCAACTCCCTTTCTATACAATACTGGCTTAAATTTCTCCAGACCTCCATTGTGTGAAACAGAGATTCACGAGATTACAGCACCAGACAGGTAGAACTGGAATCAACATATGTTCATACTCAAGTCAATGGAAAGTTTGACTGTTTGGCGTCTGTCCATCTGTCTGTGTTTCTGTCTGTGTCTCTGTCTGTCCATCTGTCTGTGTTTCGAGGGTCTTCTGCTGTTTCATCCACATGGCAGCATACAGGCCTCCCTGGACCAGCAACTCCTCGTGTCTAGATAGATAGAAAGACAGACAGATAGATGGTGAGAAACAGGACTATTTCACGAACTGCCGTGAGACCGGGTTGCCTGATAATATGATGGATAGAGATTTAATTTCTTCATTGAGAATTCTGCTTTTAATAGCAAAAAGAAAGAAAGATGGTCACCATTAATACAGGCAATGCCAGAACTTTAGTCACCTCTTTTTTCTATTCTTACTTTTATTTTATTTCATTGTATTTATTTTTATTCTTATTTTATTTCTATTACACTTGTTTTTTTTCTTTCTCAGGTATAAGCCACAAAGTATGTTAGGTTAATGCTACAGTTACTGTATTGTTAATTCATTGGTGGTACGAGTGGTGCGGTATTTGATATGTGCTGCTCATGTTTATGTATTATGAAAATTATTATCAATGAAGAAGAATTATTTCATAACAATGTTCAGAACAGACGTGAAAATAATATGTTAAAAAAAGTGTAACTGTTTATGCATCTCCTCCAAGTTGTATGTTCTCTGTATTGTGTGTGTTGAATAAAAAAAAAAAAAAAAAAAAATCTCAGACAGAGGTGAAGCCCTGACCCTGACCTCCTAAATTTGTCGTTGGAGGTAAATGTAGAAGAGAGGAAAAGTTAAGAAAATAGAAGAGCAGAAACGAAAGGAGAGGAGGAAGAGACGTCCGGTGTCACTCATAATGTCTTGTGACACCAGAGCTGCTTTAAAAACAAAGTTGAGCTTCCTCCAGCAGACTTTAACCAACTTTACTATGAATTAATAAAACCACAAGTCTGCCACTGTCTGGACCGCCAGACAGAGAGAGAGAGAGAGAGGGAGGTGAGTCTGTAATGGAGAAGACAGAGTAACAGAGAGAGAGTACTAGAAAGAGAGCAAGAGATACAGGAACGATGGGAGAGAAAGAGAGAGAAGAGAGGTCAATCCAGAAAAGAGACAGGCAGAGAGACAGCAGAAACAGAGAGAGAGCGGCTAGCTGAAAGACAGATATATAGAGAGAGACAGGTAGACAGAGGAAGATGGATGGAGGAAAGGGTGGAAAAAAGTGGAAGAGAGAGAATGAGAGAAAGGAAAAAGTTAAGAAGCGATGCAATGTCTTACAGAGGCTTCAGTTAGATTTTACTCTTAGATTTTGCATGGCGATTCATAAGGGTCTGGACGCAAGCCTATCCACCACTGATTCGGTGATGTAATTTCTTGCCCCAACCGATTGGTTGCTGTTAGTTCTCAATGATCAAACTCTTTGACCAATCACAGTAGCAAAGCAGATTGATGTAATCTGGATGCGCCCCATAGCAACAACAATCATGGCGGCGTTCACTTCCCAGTGAAGTCAACAGTGTGTTATTGTTGTAGGCTACATACCATTTTTGGGTGAGATGGACCTCGTCAACGACAATTCCAAGCAACCGCTCCTTAACCGTCGGCGGCGATATCGTTTGTCGTCATTTGTTGCCGCTTGTCGTCGAGCTCCCAGGTCCATTAAGTTTTTTAAGGACTGACTAAATTTAGCTTGCTGTCATCTAATTCCTTTTCCGGTGCTGCTGCCATGTTGGTTGTTGTTGCTATGGTTGCTGCGCTCTGTAATGGCGTCATCAGTAGATTAGTCCCGCCTACATCGACCAGCCAATCAGGTATCTCGGACAGTATCTGTCCGAAATAACTGCCAGTGGATAGGCTTGTGTCCAGACCCTTATGAATCGCCATGCAAATTCATAGAGTGCTGAAAACTGCGATTCATAGGGGCTGGATACCAGGCTAGTAGAACTGTATGTTAGTTAATAAAGTGTAAATGTGTGTGAAGCAGCTGTCAGCAGAGAGCAGCTGAGTCAGCTTGTTGTGGTGTGGCTGTAGATCCATTCAGTAACGTTCTCAGTAAAAGTGAATAGTGTGATAAGGTGGATTTGTTTCCAAATGTAGGTTACTGTGACACAGTAAACTGTCTTGTCTTTAGCCCTAGTCTCTACTCCAAAACATCAAGAGTTGTAGCTTGAGAAGAGTCAGCTCAGTTAACCTGAACAAACTGTTAGCTAGCTAACTAGCCAGCAAACACACTGATTTTAAAGTCGAGATGAAATGAAAAATGCATTTTTATCCCTTTTCAGTCACATCCCCGGTCATATTGTGCACCTATTTAACAATATGCCAAAAAAAAATACAAAAAATCAATTTCTTTGTATTCTTATATCAAAATTCAATCATGTTTTCTTCCTGTAAAACAAAATATGCCCTGTGCTTCATGACATCCACCCATCAATCATTCTTCAACCTCTAGCTAGCCACACCGGTCATATAAAACCGCACTTCACCGTTTCTGGGTCGTAGCTGACAGAGCAATATGGAGAGAGACAGGAAGAGATGTGTGTTTGGATATCAGTGGGCAAAAACTTTGTTTTCATTTCCAAAACAATGTCGCTGAGGTCTAATTCATTCATCTCTCCCTCGTCCTCCTCCTGATCTAACAACAGGTGAGGGAGGTGTGTGTGGAGCCAACAGTCCTCTGTAACTCCGTTTCTCGTTAAACTCTAAGCCCCGCCCACTGTTTAGCGGTCCAATCAAATGCGAAGGATTTGATTTAAATCCCTCTTGTAACTGTACACCGCTCAAATATTCCGTTTCACTGGGAAATACGTCACAGCACAGAAGCTAAAGACGCTCTAACTTCCGTTTCAGTGGGACTTTAATGTGAACATGCTAACGCTAGCTGCTACTACATACGTTAGCTAGTGTGCTAATCAGATGTGTTGACAACAAGACAGTAGCTGCGGTTACATGAGAATTTTTTTTCATTCTGAATGAAATCATTCCGAAGGAAGATTGCCAAGCAAGTGTTTACATGAGCGCTAAATATAACGATCGCATTAAGATGTGCGTTTACCTGCTCCACAGGATGGAATCAGAATAAAAGTTTCTGACATGTGAATCAGCACTCTAACATGGGCTTATGTTTTTAAAAGATGGACCTGCGTTGGTTATTTCTTTACTGCTGTTCTTTCTGATGAAGCAACAGTTTTATCAAAACATACGACTCCGTAAGTGTCAGAAAAGACGTTTTGTTTTGTTTTGCCCCTGTAATGATTGGGTCCTTTTGTAATTTTCACCGCTGTAAACCGAAACTGGCCGGGAGGGGCGGATGATTGATCGGAATGATTGTTTGCGTGACCAAATTTTATCCATCGACCGGATTTCTTTTTAAAGTGAAGTACATGGGTACAGACTTGCCAGAAAGCTTTAAAAAGTTTGTTTTATTTGTAATTCTCAAGTTCATTTTCATACAACTAGACAAATCAATAACCTTTACCTACCAATGTATCGTACATCTCGAGGACAGTACTCCTTAAAATACCGTGGAGTCCAATTATGGAATACGAACTTGTACTTATTGGCTGATTCCTTGTCTTTGTCTATATACAAAAATGAGACTCAAAAGTGCTTTGATGTCAAAAAGATTTTGTATTGAATAATCTTGATTTTTGTTTTGAACCTTTTTTGCCATTATTTATAGCAGCCTATATATTTTTAATTTTTACAATGTGATTAGTCATGTAAATAATATGCATGTTAATTGATATTTTATTTTGTATCGTATTTTTTAATTTTTATTTTATTTATATATATATTTTTTCTCTCTTTTATAGGTGAGGTTTTTAGATAAGCCTGTAGTGGGTTTCTACCTCACCTGCACATGTAATATTTCTATTTACTTTTTCTGTCTGACTTAAAAAAACACTTTAAAAAAAAAAGTGCAAATAAACTAAACTGATTATGAAAGGGTTAAACCACCCCTCTCAAACGGAATGACATTTCATTCGGATCGGGCCAGTTTATTCTGATTGAGGCGTTTATATGAGGCATTTTTATTCTGATTGGGCTGCTATTCTGATTAAAAGGCTCCATGTGAACGCAACTAGTGATGGTTAGCTGACCAGATACTATGGTTATCAGTGTGTGTAATTTAGTCCACATTAGATCCATGGACCCCCCAATTGATGAGATTTTGTCTCTCGGACCCAAATCTGAGAATATTTTAATTGTTAGATATGATTTTGTCCAGAATTCCATGCTATCTGTATTGTAGATGGAGAGATGACAGCGAAAATATGATCAAAACAGCCATTCTTCTAAATTCTCTAATCGTGTTAATTTCTTGATAATTAAATAATGGTAAAGTTTAACAATGCTGGAGTTTGCTGGGGACCCCCTGGAACCCCCTCAAGGACCCCTGGTGGTCCCCGGACCCCACGTTGAGAACCACTGCTCTAAAGAGAAGGAACATAAAGGATGAGGAAGCCTGGGGACAGGACGAAGCCTCTTCCTGTCTGTGTATCATGATACAGGCCGTGATACAGGTGTGTGTGTGTGTGTGTGTGTGTGTGTGTGTGTGTGTGTGTATTCTGACACCGGAGGTTAAAGAGCCTGTCTTGTGTTTACATCACAGTGTCATTCAAGAGATGAATGGTGTTTGGGGTTTCCCCCACATGCCCTGCAGGGGCAAACAGCCTCTCAGGACAAAAAAAATGAAAAGGACACTTCATATGAATACAAGACATGCTGAATGTAGAAATGTATAATGTAGAAATGTAGACTAATATGTTTCTCTATATGTAGAAGTCTGTTGTCCCGCCTGTTTTTGGAGTTCGCTCTGCCAATTCTGACCACAGCTTTAGCATCTCTACGAAGCAGTAATCCCTTAAAATAACCTTACGTTTTTATTAATTTACATTAATTCACCCCTTAATTCATGCAAAATACCCTTAAAATTAATTAAGGGAGTTATTAATGGAGGAGATCCCCTCGAAACCTCCTTAAACTCCCCTTAATCTAGACTCCTTATGCTCTAATTTAATGAAAAATTCATGGAGACAGGAGCTTTTCCATTAATTTCCACTTAACCTGTAAACCTGCACAAAAAGACATGAAAAATCCCGTAATTACTGGAGTCTCTGAATCAACCCATGATACTAACCTTACTTTTTTAAAGCTGTTATCTTTAATGGATTGTTAATGTTTATGTAATGAGAAATATTTATTATCCATTAAAAATAACAGCTTTAAAAAAGTAAGTTTATGTAAGAACTGAACAGTCAGCCAACAAATCAGGGGCCGGATTCACAAAACCCTCTTAAGAAAAAAAATCTTCTCAAGTGCCTGTTTTTTCTTAACTTTAGTCTTAAGAAAAAAAATAGGAAAAAATGCGGTTCTCAAAAACAGTTCTTATATATCTTCTTAACTTTCTTCTTATGTTTCTTCCTAAGAAAAAACTTAGGAATAAATGGTATTCTTGAAATGAAAGTTGTCAAATTTGTTCTTGATTTTTTTCTTAACTTTAAGACGGCCCTTCACCTGTCTTAAAACTCCTACAGTGAAAAGGTAAGCCTCTAATATCATATATTTAAACACATTTTAGACAAGTAGGTTATAGTTCAAAGTCTTCACAGGTTCCCCTACACCTAACATTAAGATGAACATTTATTGTAAAGCTTTATTTGGTGTAGGGCCAGGTAGGCCTCTGTCTCATGTCTGTTGAAAATAAGCTGCAAATTTTACAGTTACCAACAGCAACCAATGTTTCAATCTTTGCTCTAGTTGCTCTAAATAGGTTTTTCCCCAATTGTTTTGTAGATGGAAGCACTTTGGGTTGTCTCCTAGCCTTGTCTCCTAGCCTCCTAGCCTTGTCTCCTAGCCTCCTAGACTCGTCTCCTAGCCTCAGTGGCAGTAAGCCTAAAGTTTATTAACCAGAATTAATTCAGGTCCTATTTTGAGAAGTTCTTAAGTAGGGAAATTAAAGAAATTTGTAAGAAATGAGACTGTTACTAAGAAAATATTGAGGAATTGCACTTAAGAGCCTTCTTATGAACTTCCTAAAATTTTCCTCTTATGTCATTTCTTAAGATCTATCTTAAGAACACCTCTGGGGCCGGATTCACCAATGTGTTCTTAAGATAGATAGTTCTTAAGAAGTGACATACACTTGTTAGTGTTTCCCTTTGGAAGAACTAAAGTGTAGAGAATTAAAATATTTGGAAATGTTTGTTCAGTCTGAGGCAACTCGACAGGACAAAAAGGATGAAGGATATCACTCCCTGCCTGCTCCTGTGCCTGCTGCTGCCTGTGTGTGTGTGTGTGTGTGTGTGTATGATCTTTCACCTCAGCGTGGGAGATGTTGTCATTGTGGTTTTAAAAGCCCCTCACCATGTGTGAGAGAGAGGAAGTCTTAATACCACAGCTCCGATATCAAAGGATCGTACGCTTCAGCAGTTAAGTGGCAGCTCCACTGTGTGTGTGTGTGTGTGTGTGTGTGTGTGTGTGTGTGTGTGTGTCAGACAATTAGCGAGGGAGTGGTCCGTCAGCCTCAGGGTCTGAAGGCTGAACAGGGGTTTCACACACACTCACACACCCTGAGGTTTCGATGTAGAGATAACAAAACTGCACCACTTAGGACACACACACACACTCATTCAGGTGTCACACACACAAACACACACATACACACACATACCAGACACTGTGGTCAGTGGATGAAAACGTTTGTTTCCTGCCCAGATGAAATCCTACCTCTCTCTCTCTCTCTTTCTGCTCTTTCCAGGGCAAAAACAAGACATATGTCTCTATTGTCAATTCAGTTCACTTTATTGGCACCAGTGTTAGATGAACAGTGCAGGTGAAGCATCAGGCAACATCGAATCCCTCGCACACGACTGTTCATGATGTCACTGTTGATGTAAAGACGGACTGCGGTTTGCAACAGTGTCAAAAAAAAACAAAAAAAAAGTGAAGGAAAAAGCCTCATTGTAGGCAAAGCTGGTGCAAAAGACACTTGATAATAAAATAGAGGGACGTAACCTGCTGGTTAAAGCTGGAGGAGTCAGGCTGGCAGTAGACTCTCTATAGACTGCTATTGAAATTGAAATTGAGCAGTTAGAACAGTGGTTCTCAACCTTTTTTGGGCCAGCACCCCCTATCCATTATCCAGGTCCCTTACTGCCCCCCATCAAATAAAATGTAGGCTAAGTGTCTTCCCTGAATATTAATGTTGATTATTATCCTGTTTATTATTATTATTATTGTTATTATTTATATTATTTATTATATTTATAGTAGGCCTATATATTTATTCTTTATTTATATTCATATTATATTCGTATTATTATTAGTGGTGGTATTAGTATGATTATTATTCTGTGTTATATCATGTCATTGAATGCCAAATAACAGATTTGCGCGGGTCATATATGTCACATAGCCGATGTCACATATTATGCAGCATGTAACTTTTTGGCATTAAATATGGCAGAATTAATTTAGCAGATTTTTGAATGGAGTTTGGTCTGACATTGTTTTGTTCTATTCCAGGCAAATTAAACCTGGTAAATGTCCCATGTTTTGGGATTTCACATTTCCTTTTATTCATAGACTTATTATTATTAAAGATGTAGACCCCAGTAGAATTCTACAATGTTGCTGCAGTTCACTGGGAATTCTCATTTAAATCAGCATTTTCTTGCTCATTCCAAACAAACAGCTATCTCAAAAATAGAAATTGACAATCACAAGTTTTTCCATTTTAAAAAACACAACTCTCCCTTTAATTTGGTACCAAATACATGGCAAGGCGATGCAGGGCGTCTCCTTACTTAAGTGTCATTCACAGTATGACAACAAAACAGATCCTTCCTATCTTGGCTAACGATAAGCTTTCAAAATCCATCCAAAACCTCTAGCGCCTCAACCCACACAGTAATAAGATCAGACAGTAACAGTTGCCAAACGAATATGGAAAAAGTTGCCAAACTTAACGTTATATGGATAAAAGTTGCTGCGACCCGGTCAGTCCTCCTACCGACTCTTCGGCGCACTGCCTCCCGGAAAACAGCATCTGTCTCCGGCGGTGAGAGCCAGGTAGGTCCCGCTGTTTAGTGAAGGTGATCTTGTGTCTTGTTTTATCGAGCAAGAACAAGCGATTTCCATCAAAAGACTTCAACTCACAATGTCTTCGTAACTTTCCACTACACACGGCGGGTCAGGTTCTGTCTCACAGCACAATCTGACAACTTCCAGAAGGTTTTAAAAGCGTGACGCTTAGCCGGAGAAGCCATTTTTAGATCTAACGTTACCGGTGGAGGACGACTAAACCCGGGGAAAATCAAACGTCTCGGTGTCACCAGGTACATTTTCCGGTTCCGGTTCATCGATGACAACTTGAAGTATATATAAAACAAAGCTGATAACTTGATTTTCAGTTTTTGGTACATTTTACACGATTTAAAAATGACGGGCGCCCTTGGGCGCTATAGTGAAATAAAGCCACTTGAATTGAATAGTGTGTCTGGATGCTAGACGCTAAGTTGCTTTCACGGGAAGTCCGACAGCGGAATATCCCTCTTGTAAATGTGTAACCACGGCGATAACACAGCGTTATCCTCGGGAGAAATGAATGCTTTCAAGAGGAAGAAACTCTTAATTTCCTCCACGGGGAATACCAAGGAAGAGAGCGTCCATTTTCCTGAGTTGACACAGTAAACACCATGTTGGTGAAATTTTACAGATGATACTCTGACGTCCCGTTGCCGTGAAGGCAGCATGAAGCTGCGCTACAGAAAGCTCACAGAAACACTGAAGTAAAGAGTATGGAAACGATACACCGTCTCGTCTAGTCTCATTGGTGTAAACTGGCAGGTTTTACAATGGTGCAGACCACATTCTTTTGCAAATAGTTGCACGTTTCAACTCGTCTCGTCGTGAATCTTTGGTGTAAACTCGCCTTAAACAAACGCCCCCCAAGAACACCTCAACGCCCCCCTTTCAAAAATATTGTTTCCAGCACCCCCCAACGTTCTCTGAACGCCCCCTGGGGGGTGGTACCGCCCCCGTTGAGAAACACTAAGTTAGAACAAAAATCTGCTAACGTTAGCCAGCACAGGTTAGCTCTACCAGAGTGCTGCTGGCTAGTTATCATACTAGCTTATATTGAAAATACTTTTTCGCCAACGTGGCGTTATCAGTTTGGGACTCAATGTGGCGTTTAGCCCACAGGAGAGAGGCCATCTGTTAGTGAGAGACGCCCTCTAGAGGCCATCTGACCAAGACTGACTGACTGACTGACTGACTGACTGACTGTCTGTCTGTCTGTCTGTCTGTCTTAGTTTTAGTTTTAGTTTTTTTGTAATATGGGGTATTTGTCAGGGGCAAGATTCAAAAATTCAAAATACTAGGCTTATGTATGAAATAAATTGACAAAGACAAAAACTAAAGACATTTTCTCTATGATTTTAGTTTATTTTAGTTAGTTTTGTAAACACACAATACAGCTTCAGTTATCGTTTTTTGTAAAGCCTCGTTTTTATTTTTATTTCAGTTAACGAAAATGTTTTTTCACACCTAGTTTTCGTTATTTCGTTAACGATAATAACCTTGCTGTCTGACCCAGGTCTCTCTCTCTTTCTCTCTTTCCCTCCTTCCTTACCTTCCTCTCTCTGCTATCTGTCCGTTGTGAACCACCAGGATCTGATCTGCTCCGACGACGGTGGACAACCTGCAACAAGACAACAAGACAGTGATGGTTAGCTGACCAGATGCTATGGTTAGCTAGCTAACAAGCTGACATTATCTAAACACTAAATCAATCAGATGGATCAGTGATGAAATGATCAGTTCAGTCAGAAACAGACAGAAATTAACCGTCCGTTCAATTCTGTTGAGACGACAGAAACACAGTCAGCTGTTCACAGAGCTGAAGACCTCCAAGATGGCCGCCAGAGGGGTGTGATGTCACCTAGAAGCCCGTACATACAAAGACAACAGCATGCATGGACTGCGCACACACACACACACACATTGTCCCCTTGATCTTCAAATGAACAATAGAGTTTATTGATCCCCAATCACTCAAACACATGCATGTGTGTGTGTGTGTGTAAGGCGTCTGACCACATTACTAGATGACATTCCAACACACACACACACACACACACACACACACATCAAAGCGTCAGTGAGGGCAGCGGAGGATCAAAGTGGTTCGACCTCCCAACGTCTTTACAACGCTGTGGAACGACAGAACGAGGGGAGGAGAGAGAGAGATATAGAGATAGTGTGGCCACAGCAGAGGTGAGGAAGAGAGGGATGAAGGTGGAGGAGAGAGAGAGGGGGGGAGGGAGAGATGGGAGGAAGTCAGAATGGGCTGTTGGATGTTAAATATGTTCAGCTGTCTCATAAAACCAAAATATACAGTCATTCCTCAGTAATCACAAACAGACACACACACACACACACACACACACACACACACACACACACACAAGTAATCACATTCTGTCACTCCTGTCACACGCACACATGCTCGCCAACACATGCTCTCTCTCTCACACACACACTCACACACACACTAATAGATAAAACACACAACACACAATTCAGTTACTACTACCTAAACACACTGGACACACACCTACACATAGACATGCTGTCTCTCTCTCTCTCACACACACACTCACACACACACTAATAGATAAAACACACAACACACAATTCAGTTACTACTACCTAAACACACTGGACACACACCTACACATAGACATGCTGTCTCTCTCTCTCTCACACACACACACAGCTGAGTAGGTAGCCCTGGGTTGAGAACTCTGTTTGAACTCGTCTGAATATTATTAAAGTTAAATATTTATCGCTGGTCTCTGATGAGTCGGGTCTCTGATTAAAGCCTCGCTCAGCGATCTGAGGCGGATCAGGACCCAGCGGCAGAGGAAGAGGATTTATTACACAGTTTTGTTGAATACTCAGTTCTGATTGGCCAGAGGAACCCAGGTGAGCCCTCTTTCCAGGAATGGTTAGTTTGAAAATGTTTTATTGAGAATGGAGATCGAGGTACAGAAACATTTGTAAATATGCAAATTATGACATTACAGATACCATCTCTTTTTTAAGAGATGCAGACAGGGGAAGGGGGATACAGAAAAGGAGAAGTAAAAGAAGAAACAACATATAGTAATAATTCAACATATAAAATGGCAGTAGTATCTATATATAAATGTAGCCTATATATAAACTAATAGTAAAATAAAATAAATTAATATAATCAATAGTAATAATAATTAAAATAATAAGAATATGCTTGGTGATACAGCAGTGCATATAAAAACCAAAGATAATAATAAGTTAATTAATATGTAATAACAATAATAATAATGAGGACGATAATAAAGAAGACATAAGTACACAAAACCCCCAGCCCTCTTTCGGTGCATATTAATGTAGGAATATACATTTGATCTGTGTGTGGGGTTTTTTATTTATTTTTTTTCATTTGTTTATTTATTTTTATTTTTTTGTATTTATTATTATTATTATCATTATTATTATGTTATAGATGTACAGGAGTCATTTGATTTGTTGACCAGAATGTGACAATATTTACACAAAAATTCAATAAAATACTAATTACAAAAAAAAAATTATGATTGGCCAGTCTGTTATACTTGCATAACAGACTGCTGTTTTTTTTTTTTTACATTTAAATGAACTCCCACTGCTTTTCCTTCCTGGAACACTCAGTATCTTGACCTCATGCTGCACCAGGAGGCGTAAATGTAAGTTTCTAACCAATCAAACCGTCAGATTGTTCGACAGTCCCTCCCCTCCGCCTCTCCCATCAAATCAAATTGCCTTTCTCTCCCTGACCCATATTCCATTGGTTTAGACTTTTGAATGATCCTTCACTGTGTTATGTCCCGCCCCAACATCCTGTTTCAACAGGAAATACATCAAATTCAGGAAGTAAAGATGCCATTTCATGGGGTCTTTAATTGTATCACACAGTCAAAATGTTTGTTGATTTCTGATCAAATTTCTTAATTCAACCATTTTCTCCCATGCTGAAACCTGGGAGTCTGGATCGACCTGGTCTGCCTGTCCGTTTGAGATTTGGATGTAAACATTGTTGCCCTGTCAACATTAAATTAAGACTTTAAGAATGTTTTTGACGGTAATAAATTAATTCAACATACTCTCTCTGCCATCTTGTGGCACTTGTACGTTACTACAAACTACAGTTACATTATATAACAGGCACCAGGAGTTTACCGGTATCCACCGTTGTTTTTTCCTTTGTTTTATCCCCCGGCCTGTATTTGGGGCCGGCCTTTATTTGTTTGTGTCGACCATGGCCCCGGACATTATCGGAGACCCGGCTTTTAATTGACTACTGGCCACTATTAGAGGAAATACGGTATATTGAGAACTCTGTTGTTTGTCTTTAACCAGAGATTAAGAATCTCATTTTCAAAGGAAACCTGACCAAGACAGCAGCATCAAGACAAACTGAGAAGATGTAAACAAACAACGTACAAATTTTTGCAAAAACAAAATCACGTAAAAGCAAAGAGAGTCAAGTTTCACCACTTCAACACTCAAAAGGCCGAAGTCCAGCAGCGGGGCAGATCAGCGCCGATCTTCCTCAGACTCTTCTCCAGATCTCTGAGCGTGGCTTTAAGTCTTGATAGTGAGCTGCAGTGAAGCCGCTACTCTCCTTTAATGTCAGCAACGCTATCTTTGGATGTCCGCCTTCAATATTTGATAGAAAACCTGGGTCACAGGTAGAAATATCCGGCTCTGGAGACTGAAGACTTCCAAGAATCTTTTTTTTTTTCTTTCATTCAGGGTTTAAAACACAGCGAGTCTGTTTACATGCGGACTGTTCAGGCTGGCAGGTCAGGTCCTGTTCAGGTTCCATTCAGGATAAACTGTTTATATAGCGAGCGTCTTCATATCAGTGGAAGGTAAACACACCTCAACTCAGTTTAACGGCTGTTTCATTTGCAGGACACAGTTTACCACCTCACATGAATCTAATGGACAGAAATAACTAAGCAAGGTGTTTACATGCCGGAGATCCAGCTACCGTGGAAACAAATACTGTCAATCCAATAACCATGACCTGTCCCTTGTTAAGGACATTGGTGTGTGTGTGTGTGTGTGTGTGTGTTTTCCTTTTGTTCAAGGGCAGACGGATCAATTCCTGATCTTGAGCCCAGACTCCATATGGTGCTGCTATTGAAAGATTAAGAGACTTATTGAAGGACTGCTGGTCAATACAAGGTTTTATCTGGGAAACAGACTGAGAGCACAGAAGAAGAGCTGTTCTCCAAAATGAGCACAAAAACAAAAAAGACAACAGACAGACAGAGAATACCTAAATAAAATATCTACTAGAGCAGTGATTCTCAACCTTTTTCATATCAAGGACCCCTAATTTAGTCCTCATTAGAGCCATGGACCCCCATTTGATGAGATTTTGTCTCTCTGACCCAAATCTGAGAATATTTTTATTGTTAGATATGATTTTGTCCAGAACTCCATGTCTATCTGTATTGTAGGAAGAGAGATAACAGAGAAACTACGATCAAAACAGTCATTCTTCTACATTCTCTAATTGTGTTGACTTCTTGTAAATGAAATGATGCTGAAGTTTAACAATTCATCAGTTTGCTGGGGACCCTCTGGAACTCCCTCAAGGACCCCCGGTGGTCCCCGGACCACACGTTGAGAACCACTGTACTAGAGGAATTATCAGACATCTGTATCCATATAAATACACCTTGCCCCAGTCCAGTTCATTTAATCAGCGGAAGTCCAAGATATAGAGACGATTAACAGTCATTTGAAGACTACAGTCAGAGTACAGTCTGTGATAAAGCTACGTTAGCCTCGTCGCTAACGTTAGCTTTCAGTTGAGTTCTGACAGTTTGCTAACAGACTCATCTGCTCAGTTCTCACAGTGACAGACTTTACAGCCTTAATGTCCAGACTTGTGTTGTTGCCATAGCAACTAACCCTTAAAATCCCATAATCACCATTTTATGCTGAACTAGCCAAATTACCATGACAAACAGTGGAAGGAGCGATCTGTCCAGTCAGGTTCTGTGTGGCCCGGTCCAGGCTGACATGTTGGATTTCATACTGATGCTAAAGCAACAAAAGAACAATGTTAAGGCTTGGTTATACTTTCGCCTGGGTGCTTTCACGGATAGCGCGCGCACTTCAACATCAGCACGAAGGCATTTATACTCGCTGCATTCTCCACAAAGACAGGGGGCGGTAGAGAGAAAATACCCTGTAAAGCAGGAAGTTTTGGGCCATTTGATGCTCTTTGTAATCTCTTAATGATGGGTTGTACAAATGCTGGTATGAGCGTACCAGCTCAGCAAGTCTTCCCTCAAATTCATCCATTTTGAACTGAGTGACACTCGTGCGGCTCGCGACAAGTTATAAAATCTGGGAGGTGAGCGACCAAGTGAAGCGACCTCGCGCGGGTCTGTCGCCAGGTTTGCGATCACGTCATTTGCAATCTCTGAACCCATCGTCTATCGGTCTGAGGACGATTAGACTCTGGGGCCGACGGCCAATATTTGGGGGTTTCCGGTGTAGCCAGCGGACATCCGGTTCAAGACTTCCTCTTCCATGCGTCGGTCATCGTTTACAGTCCGATTAGCAACTTGAGACGAGAGAATGGAGTTGCCGTTGAGAGACGACGTCTCATATGCAGATATCTGTTTATAGAGATTAGCCGAAATGTCGTCTGGACCTAAAAAACTTGTGAAACAATCCGGTCGTAGACGACGTCTCTCAACTCCAACTCCATTTTCCACCGATAGACGATAGCTTCCGAGATTGCATCATTTGTGGCGCGCAAACCTCGCGACCTAGCGACTGCGTCAGGTATAAACTCAGCCTTACGATGCAGGTGAAGCTTCAGGAATTTAAATTCAATTGAGAGAGAGAGAAAGGTGAATCATTGTGTTCAAGGACGACTGATCAATACTTGGTCTTATCTACCATGTCACAGCATTGATAGATGGAGAGACAAAGAGAGAGGGAGAGAGAGAAAAGACCAGACTGATAAACCTGGATGACCCTGCACTAACACTGTCAGGGTTACAGGTTCGATTCCCTCTGGGACGGTCCGCACTAAACACATGGAGTTAAACACTGGTGAGGAACATACAGACGTCCAGATATACGGACAAAATCTGAACATACAGTCTAGCTGGTGTTCTAGTTGATATGATCTAGTCAGAGGTGGAAAGGAACTAGGTACATTTACTCGAATACTGTACTTAAGTACAATTTTGAGGTACTTGTACTTTACTTGAGTATTACCATTTTATGCTACTTTATACTTCCACTCCACTACATTTCAGAGGGAAATATTGTACTTTTTATTCCACTACCTTTATTTGATAACATAAGTTACTAGATTCAGATTATTAATACAAAATATAATCAACTAATAAATTGTGATGTATTATTATAGATTACTGTAAGCTACCCAGCAGTATGTAAAGTAGTGGAAATCAGCCCCACCTTTTCCAGCTGCAACATTAAAGTGATGCTTACACATTAATGCATCAATAATTATAATTCAATAATATAATATATACTGTATTATTCTGAAATGGGCCGTTCTGCATAATGAGTACTTTTACTTTTGTTGCTTTAAGTACATTTTCAGGGTGGCCGCGGGTCCTTAAAAAGTCTTAAAATGTCTTAAATAGACATGTACTAATAAAAGGCCTTAAAAAGTAAATTCAGTTTGGATGGGTCTTAAATATTTTTTTGTCACGTCGTCACCGCGAGAATTTCCAGTATGTGCGCAATGCCCGATTTTTTGGATGTGGAGACAACGATAAAACATTTTCAACCAATCAAACTAAAGTTCTACAAAGGATGGGGGTGGGAGAATTAAGTAGTTCACTGATTCACTGCAGTGATGGCGTGTTGCTTGCTGAGGAACTGATGACAGAAGTCCAGAGGAACCCGGCGCTATTTGACAAAGATCATCGCCTCTAAAAAATGTTGAAAAGAAACGTGACATACCGGTCGGGATCGGAAGAGCTTGGGATTAGCGGTAAGGCGGTTTAGTGACTTGGAAGTTAGTTAACTCGATAACTTCTGCTGGCATGATGCTAAGAAAATGGCATCATGTCTTGGCCAACCCGTCCGCAAATCTGCTATTATCCTATGTTTTTAATATGACCGGGAGGGAACAACAGAGCCCTCCAGTATCCTGTTGAAACCTGTTTAGCCACGGTGACGTTCAGGTGTTTCTCTCAACATGGGCTACAGGGGACTTTACTCTTTGATCCACAGTAGATGTGGTGTGCAGAGTCTCCTACTGGTAAAGAAATGAACAGCTTCACTTGGTGACCATTAGTACCATTAGCTCTCATATAAACAAATCACAATAATGTAATGAAAGCGCCGTAAAAGAGCATTATTATCTGCCATCTCCTCTCTCTTTTGCGGCAATTCATGAACCCAAATCGGCGGTGTCGTTATTTACTTCAGAGAGCGAGTAAAATAAAAGCACGTTAAAGTCATCATGCTCCATTTTTTCTCTGAATATTCTGCGCTGATATTGTAGTGTGAACACTTGAGCAACAGCATATCATTATAGTTTAGAGTTATCTTTATAGTTGTCGCTCTAGGTGTGAATGGGCCTTAAATGTCCTGAGAATATTGTAATAATATAATTTAGGACAACGATGATATTTTTGTGTTTTCACATTAATAAACACATTTGGACAATGTTCTTAAACTCAACCAATTATTGTCATTTTACCTTACTGTTCATTTTGAACTGATATCAATGTGTTTACTTGGAAAGTATATTTTCACTTTTGGTGTGTATTTCCATCGCAAGTTTGGTCTTAAATTTAATTTAAAGTGGTATTAAAAAGGTCTTAAAAAGTCTTACATTTAACTTGTTTATACCTGTAGACACCCTGATTTTGATGCTAATACTTTTGTACTTTTACTTAAGTAACATTTTGAATGCAGGACTTTTACTTGTAACAGAGTATTTTTATACTGTGGTATTTCTACTTTTACTTAAGTAAAAGATCTGAGTACTTCTTCCACCACTGGATCTAGTAACGTTCATTATGGAAGCGAAAATATGATTAGTAACTTTCCTCATGAAATATGATCTAGTAATCTTACCAATGGGGTAGAAAATGACGGAGTAATATTCCCCATAAAATAAAAAAATATTATCTAGTAACTTTCCCAGTAAAACAGAAAATATGATCTCAGACGTGAACAGTAAATATAACGTTATTCATGGAACAGAAAATGCAATCTAGTTCCTCATGTTCCCCATGAAGCACATTTAGTGAAGATAGAGAACATAGTGATGGAAACAGGCTGCGTCTATTTCTCATGTATTTTAATGGGATCATCATCTAAATCTGCATTAGAGCTTCAGACCAGATGACAGGTGGAACGACAGTCTCTTCACATAATCGGACATCTGTTTCTTTATTTTCTCCTCTTTTGTCGATCTGTCCATCTGGCCTTCATCTCATATTCTCCGATCAGCTTTCCCTTCGTTAATCTCTCCATCCCTCTCTTTGTGTCGGCCGTAATCTCATCCTGCTTTTCCTGCCTCTCTTTTCCTCTCATCTCCTTCACTCACATTTGGAGATTTGTTTTTTCCGTTCCTGTATAACATCACTGATGTAATCCTGTAGTGACAGACAGTAGCCAGCACTAGTTCAGCAGTTCAAGTGTGTATATCTACACCACCATCAAAGTTGTTTTTTTTTCCCCCAATGTGTAAATGTATATGTGTATTTGTACTACTTGTACCATTTTCCTCTGTTTATAGGTCCATATCATGTAAAGCGTCCTGCTTTACATGATATGAACTGAATATGAACTGAAAATTATTTGAATGGGGTAACTTTTGAGATTATCTACAAATATATGCTATATGGAAAATCACGTTAAATGGTTATGTTGGATTGCATTGTAGCTTGAAATGCAATATCAAACAAATTTTAAATCAAAGTTCTAAAGTAATTCCAAAATTGAACTTAGGGTATTTGGTTTAGACAGGATGCATGCCACTGATAGAATGAGGAAGTATAATATTTATTCATTACCTAGCCCCGCCCACTGGTTACAAAGGTAGATGGCATGCAGAATTGAGCCCAACTCCCCTGTCATGTTACAGTATGTTGTGTGCATTAAATAAGTTAAACACATGTCTTCATAAGCAAGGGTGGAAATAACTAATTACATTTACTCACTTTACTGTAATTGAGCAGCTTTTTTATGTACTTGTACTTGGAGTATTTTTCAAAGTCAGTAATTTTACTTTTACGTACGTTTTTACTTAAGTACTGCACCTCACTACATTTTAAATCACATCCATTACAGAGTACACATTTTGTGGCTCTCATAAGCAACAGAAACTGAACAATTGTAAATTGACAAATTGTGGAGCCATTCACAGTGAACGGTCAGTCAGCTAAGAGAAGAGTAATCGTTCTCTTTTGTATAAAGTAACTTTTAGTCTGAGTACATTTTAAATGAGTTGCTTTTTACTTTTACCGAAGTAGATTTTTACACCAGTACTTTTACTTCAACTTAGGTAAAATATCGGCAAAGTAACAGTACAGTACTTGTCTGAGCCGGACCTTATTGGCAGCAGCTGTGCCGGTTGTTGACTGGCTCGATAGACTTACTGTGTTTATGGTGACATCTATTGGCGGTTAAACGAAACTGCAGCTTACATGTCGTCCAGTGCAGATCTAATGGCCTACATGAATCTATTACACTATCCATCTAGGCGAAACCTGCTGTACCGGGGTTAGGGTAAACTAACTGGTGTAGGTTTAAATGTAATGGGTGATTACTGCAACGGCAGGTTTAAATGTAAAGGCTAATGGACTTTATTAACTATTAAACATAACATTTTCTTGGCAGTTTTATGGTCTGAAACGTAGAGTAGCTTACAATTCAACATGCACGTTCTAAGCAGCAATGTCGCACATAAATTGTCAGCAAAGGAAAGTCGGTGACTACGCTGCCGGAAACAGAGGAGAAAGAATACTTTTTTTTTTGTAACAAAAAAATAGACTAATTGAAAGAATCTAGATAAATCCCATTGGTCTACAGTTGGTGGCGGTAACGCGCCGCATTTGGCTCCAATCCACCAATAAAATACAAAAGAAGAAAATGACCAACCAAATCACTAGCTAATCTAGCTAGCCTCGGCATGCTAGTAACCAGCCTCTGAAGCTAATGATCAGCCAAGCCAGTAGCCGATCCAGTGGGTTGCTAGGTTAGAGGCATGAGTTTCCACCTTGGTCGAATGAATAGCCGGCTTCTCAGTTACCACCTTATCATTGGCCAGATCAGTAGCTGGCTTCGGCAAGGATATAGCCTCCGCTGGCTTCTCAGTAGTCTTAATTTTGACCCTTACCCTGCACCATATTAATGAGCCTTACAGACACGGCGACAGAAACAGCCTGTTCTTGGTAAGGCTCAGAGAGATGCTGGAAAATGAACGTGGAGAAATGGATTGAGAGTGTTTTTGGTTCATGACACCACACACACAGCTTTGAATGGACAGAAAGACACAAAATAAAACTCTGGACAGTAGGATAGCTTTAACTGTTTGCTTTTATATGAAGCACATTGAGTTTCCCTGTGTGTGGAAATATACTATATAAATAAACTAAAAAACTAAACTCAGTTCTTTCCTCCACCACACACAATGTGTCGCACACAACTGATCAGATTTTGACTTGTTGGGCTGGAGCGATGCATCTCACCACTGAGTTCTTACATTCTCAAAACGACACTGGTCAGCCTCTGATTTTTTTTTACAAAACCTGGGGGGAAAGATGCATCTCACCGCTGCATCCAGCATCAAACTCTGACTCTGATTGGCCCAAGAGGAAACTACAGCTCAAAACAAGTTGTTCCTGATTGGTCCAGAGGGGAAGACATTGTTTACTGCTGCCTTGTTTCTGTGTGTATGAGGGTAAAAAGGTCATTTATCGCCTGTGTGCGACGGGAGCGTGTCTATGTTCCCAAGGTCCTATGTTCCCAAGGTCCTATGTTCCCAAGGTCCTATGTTCCCAGGGTCCTATGTTCCCAAGGTCCTATGTTCCCAGGGTCCTATGTTCCCAAGGTCCTATGTTCCCAGGGTTCTATGTTCCCCAGTTCAATATTCTGTTAACACACATTAACCCTCCTATTGTGTTCGGGTCAAATTTGACCCGTTTCAAGTTAAAATATTTAATAAATATTATCCTTTTTTTTTTTTTATTGGAACAAGGCTTCAAAACAGCTATATAAACACAACAAAACCAATGGTTATCATTTTATTTGATTTTGAAGGTCTCTAACCCTAACCCTAGAACTGGGGAACATAGGACCCTGGGAACATAGGAATGAATCTTTATTACTATATATAAATATATATACTGTAGTAGTAACATTACCTGTGTGCGACCACTATAGTTGTCCTGTTGTTACAGACTTTGGCCAGTGAAGCCTGGATGTTCCTCTCAGTCTGGGTGTCCAGGGAGGAGGTGGCCTGGTGGGGAACACAGCCAGGTGGTTACTGCTGAGTGACACTTCACTGTGTGATAAAGCTGAAGCCTCCTGCGGTCCCACTAACTGCCTAATCGGGATTTTCCATCGACCACAAAGCATTCTGTCTTCTGCTACTAAACAAAGCAACGAACGGAGCTGAGACTCTCCTCTCTCTCTACGCAGCAGAAGCTTTTAGACGGTTTGCACGTTGTGTTATTTTAGGTGTAGAAACTTCCAGAACAGACTTTGTCTCGATGCAGAACTCCATCATGAAGCAGCTGATCCTCCAGCAGGCAGCAGACTGTCTCAGCAGGTTTTTCCCATATGTTTATTGATTTTTTTTCAATAATACCAAAAAAAACAATGCGCAGTACAACAACACATTGCACATCTGGAGACAAGGGAAAAAGGAAAAAAACAATACACATAGCACATCCATACACCTACACTGAGCACACACACACACACACACACACACACACACACATGCAACATCAAGCATAGTCCTCGAAAGGCACAGTCAGAGTGATACGGAATGCAAACAAACAAATACACAAAGACAACCAAAAGACGTAAAACAAAAGGGTAACACTTTATAATAACCATCATTAATAAATGGTAAATTGATAGTTAATTAAACTTTAGTTAATAGTTATTTTACTGTTAACAAACAATGAAATGATCATTAATAATGTTTACTAATTATTAGTAATGCTATAATTTGTTATTTTATCATTCGTTTGTGTAATATAAAATAATTTGTTTATAAATTATATATTGTATCATAGCTTTTTACCCTTTTTACCGTCTCTTATCAGCTATGATACAATATATAATTTATAAACAAATGATTTTACAAACTAATGATAAAATAACATAAATTATAGCATTACTAATAATTAGTAAACATTATTAATGATCATTTCATTGTTTGTTAACAGTAAAATAACTATTAACTAAAGTTTAATTAACTATCAATTTACCATTTATTAATGATGGTTATTATAAAGTGTTACCAACAAAAGTTTTTCTTATTCTATACGGGTAACCATTGGTCAAAATGCATAAACAAACAATCACCTTGCAGGCTCCCCCCCCCCCCCCCACCCCCACACACACACACACTTCTATTCATCT
>NW_027282130.1:125000-137500 GCF_046629955.1 Centroberyx affinis | reverse complement strand
CAGAATAATTCATATTTAGTCGATATTGATGGAAAAAGGAAAACGTGATAGGACAGTCGAGTAAACGGGGCAAAAAGAGAGAAAGCAAAAAAATGTAAGAAAAGACAAAAAGAGGAGAGAACGACGGATGGAAGCTGAAAGCGAGGAGGGTGAGGGAGTGAGGGAGAGCGAGCAAAAAAAAGAAGAGAAAGAGGGAGGGAAAAGAGAAGCGACCGAAAGAGAAGGAAGAGCGAGGCGAGGGAGCGAGAGGGTGAGGGAGACGGGCGGACAGAGGGACGGTCGGGAGAGAAGGGAGAGTGAAAGGAGGGAGCAAAAACAGTAGCCACACACACACACACACACACACACACACAGAGAAAGACAGAGAGAGAGAGAGAGAGGGATGAAAGCTGTCTCCACTTTAAAGTGGATTAGGGGCACACAGCGCTGAAACAATGGGAGGTGAAAAATCAAATTAGGCCTCCCGAAACATCAAACGGGGGAGGCCAGGAATAGCTAAGCTTCCTCCACCGCTAATCTGTTGACTCAATGTGAGCGATACACGCCGCCATTCAAGCTGCTGCTGTTTGACTTCTTTTCTCATCTGCTCTTTACTCTTTTTGCTTCTGTTTTTTTTTTTTTCTCACCCCGTTCCACTCTTGTGTCTTCGTGACTTCGGGAGGCGTCGGGGGGAAAAAGCGCTAAGGTCCGGCAAAGTCTGTGAGTCTTAATATCACGTGCCACTGATGACTGACATGATATTATTTGGTTGTTTGAGCTTTGTTTGTTGTAATTTAAAAACTACCAGATCAGATTTGGACTTACTTACTTGCCGTCCTGCTCTGTCCTGTCCCGCTTTATTCTGTCCCGCTTTATTCTGTCCTGTCTTATTCTAGTCTGTACTGTTCTGTCCTGCTGTCCTGTCCTGCTTTATTCTGTCCTGTCCTGTTTTATTCTGTCATGTCCTGTTTTATTCTGTCATGTCCTGTCCTGCTTTTTTCTGTCCTGTCCTGTTTTATTCTGTCCTGTCCTGTCCTGCTTTATTCTGTCCTGTCCTGTCCTGCTTTATTCTGTCCTATCCTATTCTAGTCTGCACTGTCCGGTCCTGCTGTCCTGTCCTGCTTTATTCTGTCCTGCTGTCCTGTCCTGCTTTATTCGGTCCTGCTGTCCTGTCCTGCTTTATTTTGTCCTGTCCTGTCCTGTCCTGGTCTGCCCTGCTCTGTCCTTTCCTGCTTTATTCTGTCATGTCCTGGTTTATTTTGTCCTGTCCTGACCTTCTTTATTCTGTCCTGTCCTGCTTTATTCTGTTATTTCCTGCTTTATTCTGCCCTGTCCTGCTTTGTTCTGTCCTTCCCTGCTTTGTTCTGTCCGGCCCTTTTTTATTCTGTCCTGTCCAGTGCTGCTTTATTCTGTCCTGTCTTGTTTTATTCTGTCATGTTCTGTTTTATTCTGTCCTGTCCTGCTTCTGTCATGTCCTGCTTTATTTTGTCTTGTTCTGTCCTGTGCTGCTTTATTCTGTCCTGTCCTGCTATGTGCAGCTTTCTCCACTCTCTCCTCTCTTTTCTGTCTTGCTCCTCTCTGTTCTCCTCTGCTCCGCTCTCTCCCCTCTTCTCCTCCTCTGTCCGTTTCACATCCTGCCCTCCTCTCTTCTCCCTTCTCCTCTCATCTCGTCCTGCCCGCTCCGCTCCCTCCCCCCACCCCCCACCCGCCATCTGACTACAGAGGAAGAAAACTTGTGATTCCGTGTGAAAACCCACAGATGTGAGTTCTGAGGGACAGAACTCGTCTTGCCGGGGTGAACGTCACTTACGGGGACAAAAGAGGCGATCGGCGATAGGCAGATAAAAAAAAAATAAACAGATAAATAAATAAATAAAAAATAATGATGTCTTAACTTTGAACACAGTAAATCTTTCCCTGGCTCTGCAACTCTTTATTGCCTCTCTCCTTTTCTCTCCCATGCTTACAGTTTAGCTTTCTTCCACGCTTTCCTTTCCTTCATTATACGCTTTATCCTGTCGTTTTCTTCCCAGACCTTTCTGCCTCTTTATCAATTCATAAACCAGATCTTTTTTTTTTTTTTTTTTTTTTTTTTTTCGGCCTGGACCTCTGTCTCCGTTCCTTTTTTTTCCCCCCATGAACTCTCTCTCCCCCTCTCTCTCAATTCAATTCAATATGCTTTACTGGCATGAATGTGAGATGAACGGTATTGCCAAGGCATCTAAATACAATTGAATGAAAAATAATAAAAATGATTACTTAACGATAAACATCTGTCCCCCCCTTGTATGACTTGTTTGTGTGTGTGTGTGTGTGTGTGTGTGTGTGTGTGTGTGTGTGTGTGTACTGGAAAAACTGAAAAAAAAAAATCCATCTCAACAAGTCATTTAGTCTAGAATTGAGTTAAAATCATATTTTCCTCAAAACAAGTGAAGCAATCTGCCAATGTGGGAAGATAGTTTCACTTGTTCCCAATGCGATTTTACCTTAAAAAAAAGAAAAAGAAAAGAAAACAGAATATGTTGAAATAAGCCAGATCACAAGATAATGAAAGCTGATTCAAGAAAATTCTTCAAGTCGGGTTTGCATTGGAAACAAGTGAAATCAGCTCGTTTAAGAAATCTAAAATATATATATAACGATTCAAGGCTTGACTAAATAACTCATAAAGATGGATATTACATGTGCATGCATGCATACTCCACTACCTTGTTAATAATTGCTGTGTATCCAGCACCCAGAGACTATCAGCATCTGCATGCGTACGGGCCTGGTGTTTCTTTACAAAATGAAAAAAAAAAAGGTCAAGTCTCCCTCTCTCCCTCTCTCTCTCTCTCTCCCCCACACCCCTCCCACAGTTCCCAGTAAAGGAGGAGAAGAATGCCCCAGCAGCGTTGCGTGTTTCCATTGTTCACGCTCTGCCTCCAATTTGCTCTCCACATTCTGCGGCCTCGGCCGAGACGTTACGCCGGCTTAAGGGACAAATCGCACACACAAAAAGAGAGCGAGAGAGAGAGAGAGAGAGAGAGAGAGAGAGAGGGAGAGAGAGAGAGAGAGGGGAGGGGATGAGGAAGAGACATGGAAAGACGAGTAGAGAGGGGAGGGGGGTTAAGAAAGCCAGGGAGAGAAAAAAAAAAAAAAAAAGGCCTAACCCCCTTCACAGCAATGCAATTACGGTCCGCATTTGAAGCCGGCAGGGAGTGAGCGCCATAGGCTTTTGTGGCAGCCTCTCTCTCTCTCTCTCTCTCTCCATCTCTCTCTCTCTCTCTCTCTCTCTCTGTACTTTAGCGCCGCAGCTAATAGCCATAGCCGCCGCAATTTCTACGGTACATGACATTAACATGGTAGCGAGTCGCCGACAAAGGGAGGCATTGAAAGGGACTTAGAAAAGAGCAGCGGTTGCGCCTGGTTAAGTAGGCCTCAACCTGCCAAGGCGGGCGAGACCGGCAGACAGCTAGTGTGTTTATTACCCGAACCACCTAGGGAGAGGAGGAGGAGAGGAGAGGAGGAGAGGAGAGGAGAGAGGAAAGACCACAACAAAAAAAAAAAAAATCTCATTTGCTATTGTCCCTCGTCTCCCCACTTAGCTCCGTTCCAAGTGGCCCTTTTAAATACATACATGGTGAAAAGTGGCAGGCAGCGGCTTGAGCGAATGAAACCTTAGCCCCCCCCCCACGCTCCGAAAAAGGGGGGGGGAACGCAGACACTTAAATTGACGCTATAAAACAACACTAATAGCATCGGGTTTCATTGTACATACAAGTAAAAAATGTCGACACATGAGGGGAAGACCACCAAGTCAGACAGCTGCTGCCGCCGGTAGCACTGACGCTATCCCTGTAAGCAGTAAGCTAATACATGTTATGGAAGTGAAGCCAGGAACCACCGTATGAATGAGTGTGTGAGTGAGTGTGTGTGTGAGAAACAGGTGGCCAATTTTACAATTTGCCATACAGTAGCAATGATTTTTTTCCTTCTTTTATCTCGGTGTTACCCTGACTAATTGGAGTGGGCATGTATTTTCCATAATGCCAAATTTTCCACGGGCCTTGAGATAAAAATACAATAAGAGCATTGTGCCAGCGCATGATAATCCCTCACACACACACGCACAGACACTCATACACACATATTACATTCAATTTAAACAGGCTTTAGCCACATTATGTCAACAAAATCCAAATTATGTGATGCATATTGCGGTTGTATATGGCAATCTTTGCCAAATAGTGATTCCTGAAGCAGGTGCATGTGTCATGCCTATGTAGTTTTGCCCACATTTTGACAAATGCTGTATTAAAAATAACACAAAAGAAAACATAAAACTACATTTATCTTTCTACATTCCCCTGGCGATTGATAAAAAGTGACAAAAAATACTCTCTCCCCTAAAGACAAATCACTCTAATATTCATATAATATTCCTATAGGGACTCATAGTGTGTCTATGTTGCTCAATAGTGAGTTTAATGTGACCTTACTGTACTTGATGGTATTATTCATCTCCCATATTCTATAGGGATTTCTAGTTTTGCTGTGATATTTGTATTGTGTCGTTCTAAAATGCATCACAGGATTAGTTCTTTTTTGTAAGGGTCTCTATCTCTGACACACACACACACACACACACACACACAGACACACACACACACACACACGGCACAGGAGGTGCGAGGTGAAAACGGGGGCAGATGAGCAGAAGGCAGTGTTAGTCCGTGGCCGTGGGGTTTTTTTACACAAAAGGGCGTTTTCCAAAAGAGGAGAAAGAGAAAGTTGGAGGCACAAAGAGAGAAAGAAGCGAAGGAGCAAAACGGCTGCCTGGACACAGAGGAGGAGGAGGAGGGGGGGGGAGGCGGCTAAAAGCGAGGGCGAACTCCCACACACACACACACACACACACATAACAAGAGAACCCCCGCTCCATTGAAAAGACCATCTGTGGCTTGAAATGGATGAGTGTTTTTGTGTATGTGTGTGTGTGTGTTGGAAAACGTTTCTTTTCTTTTTTTTTTTTTTTTTTATTCTTGTGCCTCCTGAGCGGGCGGAGCAGAGAGGGGAGGGCGAGGGAGGCGGGCGTGAAAGGTCCTGCTTCTGCGTCCTATCAGTTTCTTTAAAAAAAAAAAAAAGAGAGACCGTAAACAAATAAATGAGACAGAGAGTGTGTGTGTGTGTGTGTGTGTGTGAGAGTGTGTGTGTGTGTGTGTGAGGGCCCCTCTTTAGCAGGCCCCCATAACACAGGGCCAGCTACACAGAGCAAATTACACGGGGCGAGTTGGACAGACACAGCTATTTTGGAAACAAAACCACTCTGAAATCTGGCATTAGGGACACACAGAGCGACTAACTGGGACAGACGTTTAGGGCCAGTTTAGGAAATCCACCATGTCCCGCTTGTTAAAAAACATACAGGGCCAACGCTTTCATGCCAAATTAGCCCGATGGCATTTTCCGGAATTCCACTGCTACTCAAAGTTCAGGCTGGAGATGTACAGACTGGAATATGGGAGCTTTTTTCCAGAAAATACATAATAATAACTAGGAAAAATCACTATATTATCACTGTAATATTCCTTATAGTGTGTCTGTGGTACTCAATAGTGAGTGAAGTGACCTTATTGTATTTTGTTTAATCTCATGTTATATATCATTATGACATTCCTATAGAGGCTTTAAGTGTGTTTGTGGTAATTAATAGTGATTTTTACACTGACCTTATCATACTTTATGGTATCACTATGATATTCCTATGATATTCCCATAGGCACTCACTGAGTTTATAGTGACCTTATCATGTGTTATAGTATTTTATTAATCTTCTATCACTATCCTATAATATTTCTATAGGAACTTACAGTGTTTGAGGTACTTAATAGTGATATTATAGTGACTTTATCATACTTCTTTTTTCTCACATGGTATTACTATAGGATTTTCAGTGGTAGCCTATCATTTTTTCACTTCTTAGTATTTTAAAGATTTGTATAGTATCTTTACTAAAATGTGTTTTGAATTACTATAGTTGCTGTAAAAGCAATAATAAAATGTATTTTTTCCAAAGGCCTAATTTATTTAGAACTGAAAACACACTTGAAACAGGGTGAAATAAACTTAAATCTTATTTTTGTCTCTCTCCCTCTGCCTTTCCATCCTCTCTCTCTCTCTCTTTCTCTCTCTCTCTCTCTCTCACTCTCTCCAGGTGCCTCCAATTCATTCCCACCCCCCCCCCCCCCCCCCACAGCCCTCCATGTCAATTAATTAAGTGCACGCTTTTCTTTATCCGTGCACGCCAATTAGCATGCGATAAATATGCATTAGTTGAATTATCTTGTCTTGTCGTTTACCCCCTCCCTCCGTACCCCTGCACCTCTGTTCGGATGTTAACGCTAATTTGCATCGAGAGTATTTTTAAAAGCGTGTTAATTAAGGCCCAGGTATTAGGATCCACCTTGATGTGGGACCTGAGGAACGTGTTCAAGTGGGTTTTATAGACAACAGGAGTCTGAAAGAGTTTAATTAGAGGATATAAATGCGTTGGAGGGGGGTGGGGTGGTTTGTTATGTAGGCAGATTGTACAATTGAAATGATTAATTAGTTAAGTATTTTATAAAAGCTAAGCCTTGATTGTTGCATGATTATTATTATTAGTATTAGTAGTAGTAGTAATAGTAGTAGTAGTAGTAGAAGTTATATCAGTGGTAATGTCATTATTATTAGTAGTATTAGTATTAAAATGTGTTATTTCTAAAGATATTCCAAGGATTTTGGGGCCTTTCCGGGCCTAAATTCAAAAGCATAGAAGCAGTGTAATGTTGTATATGTTGCAGTGGAAAACTTGATCCCCTCCTATAACATGATGCCAAAATAGCCTCCTCCAAACTTCCTGCAAGATAATCAAATAATGGGCCCAGAAGTCGATTTCCCCTAATAGGCGTAGGGGCGTTTAAAACGATAGACTTCATAACATTACATCACTCACAGAGCACTCTGACAAGCCATTTACAGACAATGAATTACCTCACCGCCCATAAAGACTAAACTAATGTGAAATATCACATATTTTAATCAACTTGGGAGGAAAGGGGGGAGAAAAAAAAAAAAAAAAGTATTGCTCTTCTCAAATATTTGGACCGAGGCCGGACGTTTCGGTGGCAAGCCTCGATTCAATTAACCGCGGGACCATATTTGATTTGCGCCCATTAAAAACTCCGGCTTTTATGGCTTAATTCCCAAAAAGTATCACGAGAGGTTAACGACGCGCGGGGAAGGAACGTGCGGATTTTTTAATTACGCTCGGACAGTGTTTTATTGTCCCAAACTAAATCCGGGAGAGCGATTTCTCAGCCACAACAGGTTCTGCCCGCCGCTGCCCGCCCCTAAATCAAAAGAGGGGCCCTTAAAGGACGAGGGGCCTCGCTCGGCCGTGAGGAGAGAGTGAGAGAATGTGGATGAAGCTCATTTAGTTGTGGTGTCTGCACCCCATACATCCTCTCTCTCTCTCTCTCTCTCTCTCTCTCTCTCTCTCTCTCTCTCTCTCTCTCTCTCTCTCACACACACACACACACACACACACAGTAGTCTACTCTACTATAATGACTTACTCTTAAAGAAATCAATTATCCTTTGGGGGAAAAAGAACTAATCCTATAATAAATTTTTGAAGGATATACTATAGAGATACCACACTGAAACTATAAGTCCCTATAGAAGTATTATAATGATACTATAGGAGATGAAATATACCATTAAGTACAATAAAGTCACTATAAACTCACTTTTGAGTAGACAAACTATAAGTCCCTATAGGAACATTATAGGAATATTAGAGTGATTTTTTCAATAGGGATATGGGATTACAGATTCACAATAAAGTTACAAATATTTGAAAATATGTTCTATAGGAATTTGAAAGTATATAGTTTTGCACTGGTCCAAAGTCTAATAAATCATGACAAAATAGACTACAGAACAGTCTTCTAACATATTTTGTTGTTACCCATATTGTTAGAAACTGAGCTAATAATGTCTTTGATCATATCTGTTGATTCCCATGGTCATCATAGACTTCCCATTAGTTTCATTTACTGAGAAAGACAGACAGAGAGACAGACAGGCAGAGAGACAGACAGGCAGAGACAGGCTGGCTTTCTATGAAGTCAGATAAGTAAGAAGCCAAGGATCTCTTATTGACCGGAGCTGGTTTGCTGAGCACTAAATTCTCACACATAACAAAGCCCTGAATGGCTGAGAAAGAAACTGCCGAGTAGTGTGTGTGCGTGTGTGTGTGTGTGTGTGTGTGTGTGTGTGTGTGTGTGTGTGTATATGAGACCTCTTGTCTCTTGACCTCCCAAGCCCTCAGTAGTCCAAGCTGACCTACTCAGACACAAGATGACAGGACCTCCCACCCTCTCTCTCTCTCTCTCCCTCTCTCTCTCTCTCTCCTTCTCTCTCTCAACTCTCATTTTTGTCCACATTCAACATGCTGCATCCACCACAACTTAAAGGGACACGCTCACTCCAAATGTAGAATTTTAATTCACTATCAATGAGCTACTTGTCACTTTGTGTGTTGGAGGAGTGTGTGTGTGTGTGTGTGTGTGTGTCTTTGTGTGTGTGTGTGTGTGTGTTGGGAGAGCGGGGGTCTGTCCTCTCCATTCAGTTAAAAAACACAAAAAAAAGCAGCTTGTCAGCATTATCAGCTTTCCTCCTTGAAACCAAAGGCCACTTAGTGCCTTGCTCACAGGGAATTGAACCCCTGACCCTGGCACATTTAAACAGAAATGTTTTTTATTTCCCTCGCTATTTAACTTTCCAAGAGACAGACAGAGGCTGTAAGCAGGTGTAATGATGAAAAGACGAAAGTGGGACAAACTTCATTCTTTAAAATGAAAAGAATCTATTCAAGTATGAACTATGAAAAAAACTGTGACTCTACTGATCATCCAAAATCTAGCGGCTTTATCTACAGAACTTAAAATCTAACGTTTAAAATGTAAAATCTCTTGAAGGGAGAAGATGAGAGTCAGGGTCAGGGTGTGTGTAGGTATGTGTGTGTGTGTGTGTGTGTGTGTGTGTGTGTGTGTGTGTGAAAGGCTGAAAGAGGGGCGGCCTGATGGAAGCTGAATGCCACCACCCAGTAGGCCGTGAAATCAGAAACCCTTGCCAACAAGACAGCCACCCGCACACCAGCCCTCTGTGTGTGTGTATGTGTGTGTGTGTGTGTGTGTGTGTGTGTGGCAGGGCTCCTCTAGGGAGAGAGCAGTCATGCAAGGTATCACCCGGCTCCTCCTCCTGCTATCTCCCGTCATCCCCTTGTCCTCCTTTTCTCCTCCTGCTCCTCTCCTGCTTTCCCTCCTTTCCACGGCCCTCCTCGTCCATCTCTCACTCTGTGTGTGTGTGTGTGTGTGTGTGTGTGTGTGTGTGTGTGCAGGCCTGCATCACAGCTATGCTACATCTGTTTGCAGCCAGATTCTCACTGTGGCTAACATGCACACTCGCATACATACAGTACAAATGGGTTTTTTGAAAGCTGATATTCAATATTCAGTATCGTTAAATTTGACCATTTTCATGCCAAAAAAATTGCAAGAATTCAGTGTTTTCAGCATTTAGACCATCATGGGACACTAAAACTCTCCACTGAAACCCAGACTAATGAAATTCTTTTAGGGTTAGCAGCTGTTTATGGCAGGATGACCCACCACCTGTTCAATGGTAGAGAAAACTGCCTTTAAATGAATAATTAAAATTAATATAAAAAAAGCACTATTGAACAATTAAATGAATAAAATGTGCAAGAAAATAACATTTCATTTCAGGTTTGATCACAGGGAAGAACCTCCATCCATATCGGCAGTGGATGCCATGACTGATCGATATCCAATATTTAATTAAAGCCCGATATCGGGCCAATATATCAGTCTAACCCTAAAATACAACACAGCAGAGAAAAGAAGAGTAGAGAAAGGAAAGAAAAAGTGAGAATAAACACCTGTCTCTCGCTTTCATTTTTCCATTTTCTGCCCTGCTTACCAGCAAAGAAAAACTGCTTTTTGTTTGCATGTAAAGTTTCCCTCCCTCCCTCTCTTTTTTCTTTATTTAAAAAAAAAAGAAGAGTCCTGAAAACGTCCCTCCTCCTCCTCCTCTCTCTCTCTCTTTTCTTTTCTCCTTTAACAAACTCTCCTCTTTTCTCGCGTCTCGGTTAGCGGGCCTGATTACCATGCTGCCGGTGACTTTTCCCCTCTTGTCTCACTCTCTCTCTTTCTAAAGGGTACTTAATAAAATTCTGAGTCTGGTCTCTGTGTGTGTGTGTGTGTGTGTGTGTGTGTGTGTGTGTGTGTGTGTGTGTGTGAGAGTGTGTGTGTATGTGTGAGAGAGAGAGACTTTTCCCCTGTTTTGTTTCTCTCTCTTTCTCTAAAGGGTACTTAATAAAATGTGAGTCCTGCGAGGCCCTGTCACAAAAGCATGGCGCGTCTCACACACACACACACACACACACACACACACACATGCATGGCCTTAATTTCCATTAGAGAGGAAGAACGCAGCGCTTTCACAAACTTAGCGTCTGGGCCTGCAGTTCATTCTCACTCCAATCTGCCAAAGTACAGGTCGGCCAGAGGGAGAGAGAGAGAGAGAGAGAGAGAGAGAGAGAGAGAGAGAGAGAGTAAGAATGAGGGAGAGAGAATGTCTGTCACCCTCTTCCAGCAGCTAAGCCTTGTGTTAAAAATAATAAAATGCCAGAGTAGGCTATGTGTTGTCTTATGATGGGAAAGCATTGGAACACGACAGGCCCAAAGCCTTGCGTGTTAAAAAAAGTTGTGACTAAAATGAGTCTAGACTCATTTTAAGTCTCCAGCAGTTCAGTTTCTTCCTTTTTTTTTATTAACTAACTTTTTTTCCCACGGCACCATGGGTCTTCAAGAGCCAATTTCAGCCAAAGCAGCTGGAAGTGAGACACTTTGCTCCGCTATATTTGGACGCTATAAAGTGTGGTTAAAGTTATTTTGTTCAAATCAGCTCTGGTCTTTGTTGAGGAGTATGAAATTAATAAAACAAAATAAAAGTTGTAGGCTATTGTGGAAATGTAAAGATAAGTCTTCACATCTTAGCTGTGATTTTCTCGAGCTATCCTGTTGTATGAAAAACCCACACGTTTTTAAACAAAAAAACCACTTACTTCTGGGTTCTTTGTCTATTAGCTTGCATGAACTGCTGTAATGTAATGATGTATATGGCTAATGTAGGCTATATATAACTATATATATAACTTTTATGACTGTAACATAACACATACTCTTGCATTTTCTAACATAGCACATTGTTGTATGAGCAGTGCTTCTATGTAGGCTATGTATGTATTTTGCTGGAAGCTATGTTCCCTAACGGTTCAGTTAGCTAACATTAGTTAGCAAGCCAGGCAGCCTAGCATCACTGTTTTCTCCATAGAAGACATGAAAGCAGCTAGGCAGCCAGAACATTAGCTTCATATTAGCTAAATATCTGCTTTGAATTGTTTGTTACCAGCACCAGATTGATAGCAGGCTCTGGCTAAACGCTGCCTTCCAAAACCTCCAACGTCTGCGACCGAGTCCTCGGGTCACCGCCTGGCCTGTCAGCCCCAGCCAAAACCACGAGGCAGAAAAAGTCCACTGAAGAAGAAAAATGTTTATTCTCTCTCTCTCTAATCATTCCAGGGGGGTTAGGGATTCATCTGTAACCACCAAATATGGGCTTTCTTCCTGTTCCAACAAGACTAATGGCTTTGGTATTAATGAAACTCTTTCTTTCCGAGGATGAGAAATTAATCAACAATAGAGAAAGAGAAGGAAGATATTAAAAGTTTAAGTGGGGCTAAGTAATTAATTGCCCTCTCAGAAAGCATTTGACAAAGATAAACTCTCTCAAATTAGGATTTGTTTCTGCTTATATACTGTCCAGACTAGTAAATCCTGAAAGGCAGGATCATATAGGAAGGAGGGAAGGACGGAAGGAGGGGAGGAAGGCAGGAAGGAAGGAGGGGAGAAAGGATAGAAAAAAATGAAGGAAAAGGGAAAGGAAGAAGGAAAAAGGCAGGAGGGAAGGAAGGAAGGAAGGAAGGAAGGAAGGGAGGGAAAAAGGAAAGAAGGGAGAAAGGCAAGAAGGAAGGAAGGCAGGAAGGGAAGGGAAGGAAAGAAGGAAGAAAGGCGAGAAGGAAAGAAGGATAGAAGAAAGAAAGGGATGAAGGGAAGTAGGGGGGAAGGATGGAAGAAAAGATAAAGGAAAAAGGCAAGAAGGAAGGAAAGAACGAACTAAGGAAGAAAGGAAGGAAGGAGAGACGGACAGACGATCTTTCTAGCAATGGCACTGGCTTAGAATGGAAACAACAATTAAAACATGTCATTACAAAGTGTTAGTAATACAATTCACTGTAGGTAATGTGGCTAATATCGCGATTCATTCCCCGCGATACGTATTGAGCATCGTATCGCGATATATTGAATTGCGATATATTGAATTGAGATATATTGAATTGCGATATATTG
>NW_027282130.1:117500-120000 GCF_046629955.1 Centroberyx affinis | reverse complement strand
CGGGCCATGTCCCGGCCATAAAGTCCCCCTGTCTGTCAAGGCGGGACAGCTAAAGTCAATATTATCCATGCATCCCTGCTTTTTAGGCCTGGATTTCAAACACTCAACCCTTGTATATCATCCGTCTGGCCGCCCTTGAACCTGGACCGACTACAACTAAATGAGAGATCCATGTGACGGTCGGGATGGGTTTTCCCTCTATTTCTCCATCTTCTCTACTCCTTTTGTTTTCTTCTTCTTCTTCTTCTTCTGCTCCTTTGCTGGCTTGCTCTCCTGCTTTTCCACCTTCTCTTTTCATGTGTCTTTCGCCTCCCTCAAAGTGATCCCCTATCCTTCTACGCCTTTGTCCTTCCCCTTCACTGACTCATCTTCTCCTTCGTCATCATCATCATCATCATCATCATCATCATCATCATCATCATCCTCCTCTTCCCTAATTCCAAAACCGCTATTACTCGCTTCGTCCTCGTCTCCTTCACCTAATCGCCGACCTCTCTCCCCTCCTCTCCGCTTCTTCTTCTTTTCTCCTCCTCCTCCTCTTCCTCCTCCAACTCTCCCTTCTTCCTCCTCATCCTCCACTCTCTCTCTTTCTCTTTCCCTGTCTCTGTCTCTCTCTCTCTCTCTCCCTCCTGAGTTCTGTAATTCATCAGCGCTAGCAGCAGTACAGATTGATCAGCCTCTAAAGGCAGTGCTGTGTGTGCTGCTGATGTAGCAGTAACCTCTGCTGAATAGTGAGCAGTGTGTGTGTGTGTGTGTGTGTGTGTGTGTGTGTGCGTGTGTGTGTGTGTGTGTGACCGGCACTGGGGGAAAGTGGAGGGGACATTTTTTAAAATGTATTAATCGTCGCGGTAACAGGGGATGAGAGTGGTCGAGACAGGCCCATCTTTTGAGAGAGAGAGTGTATGTGACACATGCGCGCACACACACACACACACACACACACACACACACACACACACACACACACACACACGGCTGCATTCTAATATCCCGAGGGTTCAGCCCAAGTGCTTTACACATAGCACTTCTATATCAGTCCACACACACATACTCACACACACACACACACACACCTCTGATACCTAAGATGCATTTCTCACCACACACACACAAACACACAGCACCTATGGGGAAATACAAGGCAATTTATCACTAATCACTAGACTCCCTAACTTTGTATTCATCTGGATTTCCTATGATTAATAGCTTTCCGCAGAAAACTTTATCTCTCTCTGAAAACTGTGTGTGTGTGTGTGTGTGTGTGTGTGTGTGTGTTTGGCAGTGAGTGCTCTACAGTATAAGCAGACATAAACCAGTGTTTAATTGTTTGGGGAGAGAATGTTGGATTAGCCACAAGATTACTCCTCCTATTGCATCTCTCTCTGTCTTTTTTCTTTCTCTCTACCTCTTTCTTTGATCTGTTTTTTTTTTTAGTCTGCACTCGATCCCGTGGGAGGAGAGAGGGATGGGGAAAAAAAGAAAGAAAGAGAGAGAGAGAGAGATATTTGTGGGTGTCTTTAGTTATGTTCAGTAAAATTAGAAACCTCTCTCTCCTCCTCTTCCATTCATTTATCCCTCTCTCTCTCTCTTGCTCTCTAACTCTAAGACAGCAAACTACAAACACACACACACATACGCATCATAATAATTCATGCTGATAAACATGAATATATAATTCCCTGCCAAAATAAAGGAAACACCAACATAAAGTGCCATAATAAGCCAACTGGCTACTATGAAACACCAGAACATCTTCACAATGAAATAGGGATGAAATATAATTTTTCACAAGAAATTCCAAATTTTCCTTACATCATTTTACCTTTCTTTTATGTGACTTTAACTATATTCTGACTTTATAATATATGTTGTCGGTCTGCGACTTTTCTGTCTTGTTGCTGCTTTCTTGGCCAGTCTTTGTCTCAGCTGGTCTAACCTGGTTAAATTTAGGTTAAATAAAATCAATAAAACACATTTTTTGATCATGTTGATGGAAGAAGCCTCAGAATTACTTATCTCTTTATTCACTGTGACCTGGCTGGCTCTTTTCAGCAATTTGTTACAATTTCAGGCCACAAAGCAAAGTGAAAAATCTTTACATCTTTAAAAAAAAAAAAAAAAAATCAATAATCACAAATGCCTTTCCATCTCTGTTTTATTACTTTGATTTTACACAAACCACAGCCATTAAAGGATTGCTCCAAATCAAAAAGAATATAGTGGAATCATTTTAAATCTTGATATTAACTCATAGCAGTTCAGTTTGTGTTTGTGATGTGTGGGTCTGGTTGAGGTTTCTGCTGGAGAGGAAGAAGATGGAGGGGAGGAAGAAGGGATGAGAGGAAAGGAGGAGGAGGGGGCCAGAGAGGGAGGGATGAAGGCGACGGAGGAGAGGAAAGGCGAGGACTTGGCGAGAGGAGGAGAGGTGACAAGGCTTCGGGGACAGACAGAGGCATGAATAATTTATCAACACTTCTGATGGACAGATTAGGGGAAAAAA
>NW_027282130.1:110000-112500 GCF_046629955.1 Centroberyx affinis | reverse complement strand
GATCACTCCACTAGTATCAAGAAAATTACACTTTAACTTGAGGAAATCCTTGAAGCAAGATGCGATTTTGAGACTGTGTGTGTTTACTGTGCATACAAATGAATAGCATCCCTCCCTATGGCTCAATACATGACTCTATCCCTCTATCCCTCTATCCCTCCCTATCTTTTCAGTGCTAATCAAATTGGACATGTGGATTCAAGAAGTACGTATGTGTGTGTCCGTGTCTCAAGTGTGTGTGTGTGTGTGTGTGTGTGTGTGTGTGGGTGTGTGTGTGGTTAACATGCTAAAGCAGCAATCAGTAATCACTCACCGAGCTAATGACATCAATCAATGGGCTTTTAAAACCAGCCATTTGATAATTACAACCATCAATGGTCACCCATGGATTCATTATGGTGCTACACTGTTCTCTCTCTCTCTCTCTTTCCCTCTCTCTCTCTCTCTGCACCTCTGAGAAAATGCCGAAAGTTCATAAGCGAGCGCGAAAAAGAGAGAGAGAGAGAGAGAGAGAGAGAACTCCTCACTACTGTCAATGAGAGAGGTAACACTAGGAGTGAAAGCAGGGGCGCAGAACTGAAAGCGCAGAAGAAGAGAAGGAGATACATTATCCTCTCCCCCTTTATTTTTTGCCACTTCCCACTTTCACTCTCAGATTTTTTAGCTCTGGCTCAGAATCGATGCAGCCGCATGCCGCCGTGCCTCTGAGCGAGGGCCCAGGTCACTTTCCAGCCGATCAATTCAGGAAGTGGGCTTTGTGTAGAATTTAAAAAAAACTGGACACCTTCGGGCCGAGGGGTTCTCAGATCCACTCTGGGATGCAGCCTGTTTATCCAGACTGGAGTGGATTGAAAGTGAATTAGGCCCCAACTTTGTGCCACTGAACAGCTAAAACTGTCCTAGTGTAAAATGCAGCTGTTTCTCTACATATATATATATAGAGCTGGGTTGTCATTTAAGTCATTTTTTTTTTTTTTTTGCAAATTCTCATGTAAAGAATTAGAAGAAATATCATGGGAATGTCAAAATTGTATTCAATTATCTCAATATCACTAAAAGTTGTTGGGTTTTTTTTTCTCAATAAAAGATGATGCGGTAAATTCTGATGGAAATGCATTCGTTGAATAAAGAATTAAAGCATTTCTCATTGACCTATTTCTTTATTTCAACCCAGTTAATAGAAATGCAATGCAGAAATTTGCATTTTTTTTGGTGATATTTCAAAAATTTGCTTAAAATATGCTTGACAAATAGTTTGAAACATAGCCTATCTATCTATCTATCTATCTATCTATCTATCTATCTATCTATCTATCTATCTATCTATCTATCTATCTACTGTATATCGCATCACCACAAGGACTATGGAAATATTTGGACCATGCAAAAATTTCAAAACATTTCAAAACATTTCAAAAATTTGCTTAAAATATGCTTGACAAATAGTTTGAAACATAGCCTATCTATCTATCTATCTATCTATCTATCTATCTATCTATCTATCTATCTACTGTATATCGCATCACCACAAGGACTTTGGAAATATTTGGACCATACAAGGATTTTTTTAAACCACAAACACACTATGTCACACTTGTCTGCAACAAAGGCAAAAACTCTCTGACCCCGTTAGCTTCAACATCACATTTTTTTTTTTTTTTTTTTTTATATGACCCTGACCCTAAAACCAGTTTCATTCAGTGAAAATGAAGTGTCCGGGTGTCTCGCTGACAACTACAGGATTTGAATATGAGCTAACCTGCACATCATATAGGTGCATGTGCGGGTGTGCACGTGGTAATGCGTGTGTGTGTGTGTGTGCATGTGTGTGTGTGCGTGTGTGCGTGTGTGTGTGTGTGTGTGCGTGTGTGTGTGTGGCGCGGATGCACAATTACCAGGCAGGGGCGCGAATCGATAGGTGCCTGCTGACAGATGGATTAGCACGGTAAACAGATGATACACACACCGCTAAATTATTCATCCGCTGAACAGTGGGCTGGGTTTCCACGCACACTCGGTGACGGAGGGAGAGAGAGGGGGGTGGGTGGAGGGGTAGAGGGGGGGGGGGGGGGGGGGGGTTTGGGATGGGGATGAGGGAGGGATGAGGGAGAAAGACTTTCTTTTTTTTCGGTCGGGCGGAGGATTCGGAGGTTATTTCTGCTCCGTTCTAAAAAAAATTCTCAGAGAGTGTGTGAGATTGGAGGGAGAGAAAAGATAGAAAAGAGAGAAAAGAGAGAAAAGAGAGAAAGCCGTCGCCCCCGGACTCGAACCCGCGACATTATGAGCGCAACACACACACACACACACACACTTCAGCCCTGCTTAGAGATGCAGCCTTAAAGACTCAAACACACTGGGAAAAAAAAAAAAAACCCCAGAAGAAGACACACATGGTACAGACTCTAACTCTCTCTCTCTCTGTCGCTCTAATGCCTGTTAGATATGCAGCGGCACCGCGGGGTCAGTGTGAAGTGTCTTTGCAAGGCATATGTGGCGGCTA
>NW_027282130.1:102500-107500 GCF_046629955.1 Centroberyx affinis | reverse complement strand
GTACCGAGTGGAATCTTATGTCACCACATTAGAAAAAAACCCCAACATATTTTAAGACTGAAAACAAGATGAAATGACTTCTGAGGCTGGAGATTATTTTGCAGCGCGCCACAGAGGGAATCCTCTCATCTCATCCTGTCTCCTTCATTTGCCTTACACCGGCTCCAGTGGCTCGTTTGTGTAACCTACTCCTTCCACGCACGCACACACACACACACACACACACACACACACACACACACACACAAACACACACAGCGATCTGTGTCCAAATGGAGTGGCTGGGCCAACAAAAGGCTCGGCAGGAAGCGACTAATCCTTGATCTGCACCGCGTCGCAACAATGACCGCAACACTCACACCGAGACACACACACACACACACACACACACACATACACAATTCTGGCTGCCAGTTACCACCCAGAGAGAGAGAGAGAGAAAAGGGAGGGGAAGGGAATGGCTTGAAGGAGAGATGCAAAGAAAGAAAGAGGGCATCGCATTTGCATCTTCAAATGATTATTTCATCAAAAAAATCCTGTAAATATTTCTAATAAGATATGAGAAAACTTGAATATCTCAGCTCACAGCCATAATCTGACTATATGGGCAATCAGTTGTGTGAAGGATGGTAGGTTTTGACAGGATAACACACACACACACACACTCCTCACCCTGGGGGGGCTGCAAGAGGGGCTCACAAGGGCACACACTCGGGGGGTAAACAAAGCCACCAAGGCCGGGCTAGTTCCCTGGAGTGTATGTATGTGTGTGTGTGTGTGTGGTGTGTGTGTGTGTGTGTGTGTGGCACACAGCGGAGACTGACAGGGAGGCAACATGAGAGGGACAAGCCTTTTAACATCTGGCTAAGCACAGACAGGAAGACACACACACACACACACACACACACACACACAGGCAGGCAGGCGAGTCCCAGTCCTAATTATTAGAACACTCTTACTTAACTTAACCCTGCCACTAGACCGTGACAGGCAGAGATGGAGGGGGGAGAGGAGGAGGAGGAGGAGGAGGAGGAGGAGAGGAGGGGAGGGGGCAGATTTTTGTGAGGACGAGGAGGAGGATGAGTGTTTCTGTCTCCTTGACCGATTTTTTTTTTTTTTTTTTTTTTTTTAACTCCTCACACGCCGCAGCGCCGAGAGAGACGAGGCGAAATAACGGTAACGAAACGATAGAAAATCCAATCGCAAATCTGGGAAATCTGTCATCGATCCGCATCATTTCCATCTCTCCATCCATCATTTCCATCTCTCCATCCATCCCGTGCGAGGAACTATTTTTCTCCCGCTCCGCATCTTTTTTTAGCAGTTTGTGCTACACGTCCCCGGAAAGAAACAAACACACATGACATCTGCTCTGTGTGGGGAAAAAAAAAAAAAGATGTAGAAAAACAAAGAGAAGAAGTAACACCCAAAAAAGAAGGGAAGAAAGGGGGAAGAGGAGGAGGAGGAAGAGGAGGAGGAGGAGGAGGAGGAAGAGGAGGCCTCTCGCTGTGTGTTTTAACAGCTGTGTGCGGTGCAGGTCGGTCAGATCTGTAAACTGTGTTGATGGGAATAAGTGAGGGGGTGTGGAGGAGGCTAGATAGATAGATAGATAGATAGATAGATAGATAGATAGATAGATAGATAGTATTTTAAGTGTATAAAATGTAGTGTGTGTGTGTGGTCTGTAAGTTCTATGGTACGGTGAGCTAAGTGTGACCCTGCCAGCCAACCAGCACCTTATAAATCAGCTGGGGGATTTACAGGATCGGATGTGTGTGTGTGTGTGTGTGTGCGTCAGCTCATCTTTCTGTCTCCTTGAGTGCCTTTCTGCAATTACACTGCAAGAATTGTCCATTCATTTCCATCCATCCATCCATTCTTATATGGACTCTTAAAATCATATTTTTCTTTAAACAAGTGAAAACGTACTGGGATGGAAGGCAGAATAAGGCATCACTCCACTAAGAAAACGATACCTGATGGTTCCTTGAAAAAGTTGATTTGCATTAAAAACAAGTTAATTAATCTCACCTCATTGGTGGATTTTTTTAAAAGCCCGATGGATTCATGTAAAAAGCCAATCTGTGCACTGTACACTGCAAAAAAAATGGAAAGCTTGTCATGGAAATTTAATTTGTATCCAAAGCCCTTTTTTTTTAAGCACTTTAGGATGTTTTGGGTCAAATTATGACACAATAGTTTTGCTAATTTCAGTACATCCAGCTTGTTCTCAGGATAATATCACTTGTTTCAAGAGACTGACACAAAGAAACTGTCTGCAAGCAAGTTTCTTGTTTCGAGATTGAATTCCTCGTTTCGGAGTGATTTCATACTGACATGATTCAAGTGAAAGTGAATGAAATCGGCCGAATCTATCTGCCAGTCCAGTGAGATGATGTGACTGGAAGCAGCTCAGAGTCAGGCTGGTAGGTCAGGACAGAGAGTGCAGTGCAGTGTCTGCGTGTCTTCAGCCTGTTGTCTTAAGAATTCCTCTGCTTTTATTTCGGTCAGGAAGGCAGCGAGGCAGATGGGATCTGCGTTTCAGCTCAACATCTCTTCTTCTCTCCCACCCCCCGCTCACCATCCTCCCTCCTTCCTTCTCTCCTTCCTTCCCCCATCCATTTTTTTTATTATTGCTTTTATCCCTCCTTTTATCTCACTCCCCCTCCCTCATACCTTCCCTTCCCCTCTGCTCTCTCTCTCTCTGTCCTACAAACATGGATGTTTTCTCTCTTTTCCTGCCAGTCATTTATGTCTCACTCTCTCTTTCAATCATGTGTCCCCTGTCTTTCAGTCTTTTTTCCTAATATTTGGTTTTATCAGAATCTCTTCTTCTTCTTCCTTTTTTTTTTACTCGTGGTTGCAAGCAAAATTTCTGCAGAACAATAAAAACTGATCGGGGTAGAAAGCTTGCTAGCTAAACTCGGTAGCTAGAAAGAAAGAAAGAAAGAAAGAAAGAAAGAAAGAAAGAAAGAAAGAAAGAAAGCAGTGGGATGAGGAAGCTGGGTTAGGCATCCAGGGTCAGGTTCAGTGTACAGCTCTGTGCCTTGTAAATGTGCAGAGCGGGGAGAATGCAAACAAACAGACTACAGCTGTCACACACTCGCAGTGGGAGACGTGCGCACACACACACACACACACACACACACACACACACACACACACACACTGCGAGAGGAAGGGAGGAAGTGAGGGATGGAGGGAAAAAAGGAGAGAGACACACAAAGAAGAGAAAGAAAGATAAGAGAGTCTGAGGAAAACAAGGATGATGGGACGTGCTGGAGACTGAGGCATAGACACACGCACACACACACACACACACACACACACACACGCAAAAAACATCAAATCCCCTCCACAAACAAACAAGTGTTCTGGCTCGCCTGCAGTCTCTGCGAGGGCGGATTGTTTCATTTGTCAACACTCCCATTAATTCCAATCACACATCCCATAATTCCCTTTCCCTCTTTTTACTGTACGCACAACCCCCCCCCCCCCCCCCTTCCCTCCTTCCGCTTTGTATCCCTTCATTCGTGTGCTAAAACCTTACAACATGAATACAGTAATGGTAATAGCTTCTACAATAATACGACATGCGTAGTCCTCTTAAGGCATGATGGGGCCTTTATGCGTGGGTTTAGCGGCTGACAGGTTAGCGGGTTTAGCTAACAGCCAACGTGCCTGCCGGTGCAGTGGGGGGATTTGGAGGGGCTTAGCATAGAGTAGGCCACTGTTGCTTGGAGTGGCAGGCGAGCAAGCTTGGCAGGATTGCATGCAGGGAAGTTGGTATTGTAGTTTTTTTTTTTAGGTTATTTTAATGTTTTACTACATAGTACGCGGCAGAGAGGTGAGAGGATCTCCTTTACACCTGGCATTAACATGCGTCCCGGGTGATGGGATGGTAATCGGATGAATGAAATCCAGATGTAAATGCAGCCAAGAGTTAATGAGGATCTGCATCACATTGAAGATCAGATCGCCCAGATCCACCTGCAGGAGCGGTCAGGGATGTATCAGGGTTTTATACAGTGAAGTTGGTGTTCCTTCAACATTTTCCTTGACTATATAGTATGTAGTAGAGAGCTGCAGGAAAGGTGTGAGAGGTGGGAGATCTCCTGGAATTAACATGCATTCTGGGTGATCAGATTGTCATCGGAAGCACATTAAAATCCAGGTGTAAATGTACCAGGGGTGCACTGATGATCACCCAAATAATCACCCACACCACTTCCAGAGGTGCTCAGTGGTCGGAGACACGTTTGGCCACATTAACAACAAAGTGTAAGTGCAATGCATCTCCAATCCATGTATAGCAACTAAGGGAAAAACGTTTGTATGTGGCTACTAGGAAGCACACATGTGAAGCAAAGAGGTTATACTCTCAGATCATAACATACTTGTGTATTGTTAGGATATTCATGAATGGAGAACAAGCAAAATACATGTACATTTTGCAAGAGGAAGTGACATGTACTTCAATCTGCATTCTGAAGAGAGAGGGAGAAATCTGCATGTTAATGGCAGCTGTCACTGTTATCCAGCTACTTTATATCTGGACAATATAATAATCCAGATAAGAGACACGTTTTAGTGCCAGGTATAAAGGTCATGAGTCAGATTCAAAGCTACATCACAAGTACACTGTGCCCACCGTAGCTAGTTGAGACATGTATAAATACATAAACTTTGAATTGAAACGCTCCATCTACGTAAGAGTATTCTTAAGATATTGAGCATTAAAGTTTTGATAACCCACAGATTAACAGTAATCTAACAAATTTTTTTTAATTGGTAATTTGATTGCCACCCAATACATTTTCAAACCACCTCTAACATGTCGATAATAACTGAGTCTTGTCTTTGGACCAAAATCTCAGATGAAACTGCACACTGCTTGTTGTGAGGTAGCAGCTAGTGAAGCTACTATGTGTGAAGCAGCGTGAAGGCTGCTAGTTAGCTAATGTGTGTGTGAAGCGGCGAGAGCACCGTTCTCATGGGAT
>NW_027282130.1:70000-100000 GCF_046629955.1 Centroberyx affinis | reverse complement strand
GCCGAAGTCGTACTCTTTCCCCTCAGCGTCGGAGTACCGCAGGTGGGGAGAAGCATCTGCGTCCAGGCAGCCTTTGAGGCGCTTGGCCGGGGTGAAAGCGGACTGGTACCCCCCTGGTGCCCCGTCCCGATCTTCCGGAGGGGAGGCGAAGGGCCTGAAGGCGCCGACGCCGCTGTGATTCAGCATGCTGATCGGTGAGCAGTCCAGGTTAGGTGGGGCAAACTGGTGATGGAGGTGGAGGAGGGACGGAGGGAAATCCCTGTTGGGGAATCCGGGCGGAACGCCGCCTTGGCGGTGGTACATCGACGCAAAAGTGTACGAACCGTTGTTAAACGGCAAATGGACGTCTTTCTCGACGGAAACCGGAACGCCGAACGGGCGCGGCTGCTGGCAGGGAATGGAGGCGTCGCGAGACGCTTCAGCAGTGGAGGCCAGGACCATGAGGGCTGGGGAGGCCAGGGGGTTGGGCAGGTAGGAGGAGCTCTCCATCTTGAAGGCCGCCCGGTGGAGGTCCATGTTTGGATGCAAGAACGAGGTGGTGAGGTCTTTAGGAGGAGGAGGAGGAGGAGATGGTTCCTCCTCAGCGAGATGGGAGACAATGTCCAAGACCCTTGGAGAGGGCCTGAAGGAAGCAAGTGAATTCGGGTTGGAGGGTTAGGTGAAGAACTAGGCCTTTTGGGGGAAGGGGCTCTGAAAAGAGCCCTGAGTGGGGAAGGAGAGTACAGTTGAAGGGTTGGTCAGCTCACTTCGGTTCAGATTAGTCCACTTCAGTGCAGTGAAAATCAATTCAGCTGTCTTAAGATAAATTCAATTCAGTTGAGTTCAGTCCAGCCAGCTCAGTCCATCCACCTCACTGCAGTTAGTTCTGTTCAGTCCTGTACACTTCAGTTTGGATCAGTTCCGTTCTGGAGATATACACAGTCACGATAGATGCTCAGGGTTAAGTTGATCCTCCAGGGTCGTCAGCACTAAATGCCTCCCTCTTGGAGAGTTTGTTTGAGGTGTTGTGGGAGTCGGAGGGTCCAGGGAAGGCGGTGATCCGTAGGTCCTCAAAGCTGGTTCCTCATCTTCGTGTGGTCACCAAACTGGAGGGAATGAAACACAAGCATTAGATTTTAGGGTTAGTGTCAGAGAATATACTTAATAGGTATCAACTGCATCCAACAAGTGCCACATTTTTGTTGAGCATGGTCAGGTAGGTCCATATTACTATATTACAGAAATCTTGCGTCTCCCACAGAGCCAACTTTTTTTAGGACAGTAAAACTGAGAAATGCTCCCATTGAAACCAAAATTTTCCCATTGATGTCCATGCATTTTTGAAATATTTAAAGTCCATTATGAATAATTTGTCTAGGTCCCAAGTTTATTAAACATTTCCTAAACATGGCGGTCAGTTCCCAATTGTAGTCAAAAAGGACATGGTGTTCAAAAGCCATATAGGCTGAAGAGACATATACTATCAATCCAAAGTGGGCTTCTGATAACCCATAAGACATTCCCTTGCTCAACAGGTTGTTATGGTGTAAGGACCTCACATCCTGTGTATTGGTAAAGCAATAAAAAAAACTGCCATGCAAGCAAATCATTAGCTTACATGGAAAAACAGGAAAACACAGCTGTTCCAACTCCTCTGCCAAATGAAACAGAAACGAAAATAAAACCTCTCAGCTCAATTTTGCTCTTAAACTTGTTTGGACTTATGATTCGAATTGTGCTGGGTAAAGAGACTTAGATCTGCAGTTTGACAAAAACGTCAATGTTGGACCATTACAATACAACTTAAGTTGGATTGATACAGGAACAACTCTATGCACTTTCCCCATTTGGACAGTCCTGGAAAGATCCTATCTGTGTCCACAAAGACTTTAAAATCAGATCCTTTGTGCCTACGTCAGAACGTACATTATCCATAATACACATGCAGATGCCTTCACGCGTCCCTCACAGTTATCTTATCGACCTCTTCATCTTCCATAAAGAAGGTGCATTCAGAGACAAAAGGCATTCTTCTCTTTCACCAAACAAAGATCAATGTCTTTCCCTCGACGTGTGCGTAGTAGGAGAAGAAGGAGAGGGGCTGAGTGGAAAATTTTGAAAAAAGGAGCCGTTGGAAGCCAATGGCTTCAAGTCACAGCCTTTGGGGAGAAAATGTCCTGAAGTTGACACTGTTGTTCAAGCCACAAATTCAGAACCTCTTGGGAGAAAATGTCCTCAAGTTGACACTGTTGATCAAACCCCCGTAAATCCCAGCCTTTACACAAAAGCCAAGAACTATTTCAAACCCCCAAAACTTCTGTCCCTCTCTCTCTCTCCCCTTTCCCTCCTCGTCTTTCCACTTCAGTTCGAATAAAAACTCCTCCAACTGTTTCCACGTCACATCTTTCCATCCCCGGTCTCTCCACCCCACCACATCTCTCCTTTTCCTCCCATCTCCTCGTCTCATCTCTCTCCAAACGTCCCCTCCTTGTCCTCCATCCTCCTAATCTCTCCATCTCCTCCTCCTCCTCCTCCTCTTCTCCTTTCCATCCTCATCTCCTCCTCTCATCTCTCTAGCCCTATCTCTCCTCCCTCCCTCCCTCCATCTCAGATCTTGGTCTAAGCGGCTTATTCCTACCATCTCCCAGGATCTTATTGGACCAGAACCACTTGTCTTAAGATAAGGACACACACACACACACACTCTTGCTCACACACACACACTCACACACACACACACACAAGATCTGATAAGAGGCTATGTGGCTCAGTGTTCAGCCCAACATTCGACTCGGTGGGGCGAACACACTCTACACCCTTGCAGGCTTCTCTCTCCTACCTTCTCTCCTTCTATCTGTCTATATCTAACCACTTTTAATTCTCCAATTTTTTACTATCTATCCTCTCTTTCTCTTTACGTCTCTGCTGTCAATCTCTTCTCCTCTCATCCCTCTATCCCCCCCCCCCCCCCCCCCTCCCTCTCGTCTCCCCGGGGTGATTCAGATGGGTGATATCATATCAGACCTCCCCATCTGCCATCCACGAGCCAGAGGAAATCTGACTGAGTGAATAAATTAGCCGTACTTGACCCCGCGACCCCCCTCGGCAGCCGTGGCAACAGACTAGAACCTTCCCTCCCCGGGGGATTAGATCGGAGCGCGCGATTGGTCGGTCCCGGGGAGCGCCGGAGCTGGCAGGGGCGATGAAACGGCGAAATAGCGTTTCAGAGATTTTTATCCCCAAAGGGCAATTTGAAGGTGGCTGGCTCGTTAAAGCGGGCGATGTGTTAAGATTTAGAGTAGGTAAAGAGTTGAAGATGGGTTTGCGGGATTTGTACGTCAGATGATTGCCTAAATGCAAATGCGGCAAGTTAAGACAAGTCATTTTCCCCAATTTCTCTTAAAAAGAAAAAACGACCCAAAAAATTATTTACATGCCATGTTGCATAATCAAACAAAGCTATGTCACATTATCGTAAAAGTCACCGCCGCTGTCCTCGTTGATACATTCAAATCGCGACTCGCAAAGGTCAAACAACGAAGTCGCGCGCACACACACACACACACACACACACACATAAACACACAACAAACACAAACACACACAGTATCAAGTAGCGGCCCCGGGCCCGCTCCAGACGAGCTTCAAAGCCGCGTTGACTACCAGCCAACATCAAAGGAGAAACTCCCTGGGAAATGAAAGGAGAAAATCTTTTATAGCTATCAGCTGTCCACAACACTCATTCAAATCAATTTCAAAACCTGATCTCGGCTTTGGCACGCTCCCCCGCTCCCACACACACACACACACACACACAACTGCCAAGAGAAAGAAGAGGAGAGGAGCGGCCAAGAGACAGAGAGAGAGAGCGAGGTAGACGGAGCGAGAGAGAGAGAGAGAGAGAGAGAGAGAGAGAGAAGGGAGATGTGAGATGTTTTACATTACCACAAATGTACAGTAGACTCGTGCGGAGTGTCGAGGAGGCTTACACTAACGCGGCTCTGGTCTGGACAGATGCCACAGACTCACATTACACGCCTCTCCTCCTTCTCTTCCTCCTCCTCTCTTCCTCCCTCTCCTCTCTTCGCCCTCCCTCGCTCCCTACACCTACTGCAATCCATCCTGGAAATAGCACCTTGAAAATGTAGCCATAACAAAAGTCCTCTCTCTCTCTCTCCCTTCCTCTCCCTCTCTCTCTCTGTCTATCACTTTCTCTCTCTCTCTCTCTCACTTTCTCACCTCTTTCCCCCCCTCCTCCTCCTGGCGTCCTCTCTTTCGGCTGTATATCAGATCCCACTTTCTCCTGTATAACCTCTAAAGTATGAGTGTGTCTGAGGTGTTGATAGCGAGGTAATACACTGACAAGTACCGGGATATTTCAATTTTATTATCATTACCCAGCAGGCCGAGGGGGTTGGCGAGGGAAAAGGGCCGGGCCGGGCCGGGCCGGGCCGTGCGAAGCAGCCAATCCAATAAGAGGACACTGGATATTCCCTTACGGGACGAGCTATAGCGCAAAAAGGCAAGGCCGAAGTCGGACCGGGTGTTGTGGGGATGGAGAGGAGAGGAGAGGAGAGGAGAGGAGAGGAGAGGAGAGGAGAGGAGATAAAGAAGGAGGAGAGGGTGTGATATCTCAGCAAGGGGAACAAATCTCATGTCCCTTGGCGACTGACACAAGCTGCCTTCCTTCTGGCCTGGTGGTCTCGCATGCACACACACATACACACACACACACACACACACACACACACACACACAACTTCCATACAATGAGGCCTCTAGAAACTGATACTGAAGGGCCCTCGAGCCGCCTCTCCGCATTTCACTTTACGCTCCTGTATCGATGCTTTCACACATTCGGAAATATTACTCGCGTGCGTGTCACTTATTGCAAATCCATAGTCATGTCATAGACGCATTATAAAGAAAACTGCTTAAAAAGTCCGGGATCCTTTTGGGGGTTTTTTTCGCCACCGTCTCTCCAAAACAACAGTCATAATTCCAAATGACATGCACCTATGCATACCATCAATATACAATTGCAATTACAGCCAACGCACACACGCGTAATGTCAGTCAATGCCACTTACAATCCCATTTGCCACTAAGGAATCCCACCCCGGGCGCATTGTCTGACACCGGGTATATGCATTTTATAATAGGAAATGTCACGGGGGAACATTTTACCGCGCTGTCATAATTTGATTACAGTGTGCAAGAATGATACAGCTGTCGGCGCGATATTAAACACAAACAGCGAGGAGGGCTTTTTCACGTCAAATCTGCACTTTAAGTGACAATGTTGTGCCACTCGGCGGAATTGCGGTGTCAACAACAATGTGCTTTAACATCATTCGGAGACGAAAATCTCACTCAGGTAATATGAGCTGCTGGGGGGGGGGGGGGGGGGGGGGGGGGGGCACAGATTGCATTTGGTGGGATTATAGTAATCTAACTGCAAAATAATCGGTAAGTGTAATCCAAAGTGTAATTCATGTTTTTTTTGGAATAATAAGGAAAAGGTAATGGCTGCAAGTGGTAAAAGAAAAGCTGATTTTACGCCTCCAATAATAAGATGGTTTCAAATGATAATCTCTCAAACATCATTGTCTCTTTCTTCCAGATTTTCTAGAGGGAAATCCGTCCCCAAAATAGTCCAATGTGACCCTGCGATCCAGCAGGTTTGTTCGCTCAGCGCAGAATGTCAGCAGATCATCAGTAACCTAATTGCACAGTGAGAGAAACACTCACAGGCCGGGATCAGGAAAATGGAAGAAAGAAAACGATGGGGTGCAAATAACCGGAGTGGTGACAAAGACAGCACTCGTCTATCGGAGCCTTCCTTTTTGTTGACTGGGTCTGAATAAATATTTTGTGCATGGCAGCTTTGAGTGTGTAACCAACGCTTTTGCTGTTTCAACACGCCGGTGAAACTTGTCACATCGAGTTTTCCACTGTGTCTGCTGAGTTTTGGAGAGGAACGAAGAGGAATCCAATTTTTGTTATAAAAATGTCTTGTCGACTGTGACTGCTGTGTGTGTGAGAGAGAGAGAGTGTGTGTGTGTGTGTGCTGAAACTGTCAGGAAGCAAAAGAGCTGAAGTTTTTTTTTAATGGAGACAGAGAGAAAAGCAGTCAAAACCGCAGGCTTGTGTGTGTGTGTGTGTGTGTGTGCACGCGCGCTTCCCGGTCCGTGGGTATATTTAGAGATTGTTGACAAGCGTGAAAGTGCCACTCTTACATTTTATTACAAGACAGGCCAAGCTATGTCATTCAACCCGTCTCTGTGTAGAAGACACACACACACACACACACACACACACACACACACACAGCATGTATCGACTATTTGTGGCATGCAGATTTATAAGCACTTTGAGGTTTAAAACAACAACACACCATATATTAAACCAGATAGAACCAGAGAACTAAAATTATCTAACTGCATGTAAAATCACCTAAATCCATGCTTCCATACTTGCCATCATTACACAGTATCTCTCTCACATCTCTCACTCTCTCTCTCTCTCTCTCCCTCTCTCACCCCACCCCTAAAAGCCTTGGCACACCTCAGTTCGGAGGTAATTGCACCACTGTACATTTTTAACCACCATAAAAAAATCACCCAAATGTAATTTTTATGGGCAACCATCAACCTCTTAAGCCTAATCAAACAGAACAGGACATCCCAGTGCAGGTGCCACGTCCGGAGGTAGAAATATCACCGACAAAAATAGAAATCAAACTTTCCAAATGTCACTGTCATCCCAGCAAAAGGCACTTTGCACTGCATTCTGGATCACTGCAGCAGCCATTTTCATAGAGATTAACACCTCTATTCATAACAGAGTAAGTATGTTTGGTAACTTTTCAGAAATTATTTTTACACTCAGCTAAGGAAACACTTGGACATCACTGCATAACAACCATGGAAAATGACTGTGCACCTCACATGCATAACATAATAGAAAACATCACCAGTGTATAGGTGCCAGAAACTAAAGCCTAGATTTAAAAACATAAAAATTGACAAATTGACCAACAAGAAAATACTTTGAAATGGTAAAAAAATAGATTCCTCAAAGACTGTAGGCCTACAGTCAGATGATTTCGAAGCCAAGTAGACTAAGAGCACACTGCTATTTAAAAAGCTGCTGTCAGATATTAAATATTTGCCATCATGACACACACATAAGAGGAAACCGAGAAAGCAAACTGTCTGTCTGTACAGTGTGTGTGTGTGTGTGTGTGTGTGTGCATATAAGTCTGTGTGTGTTTGTGTTTTAGCATAAAAGAGCATGAGCTGACCAGTGGACAGTTCTACTCTGTATTCCAGACAGACTGTGGTGTGTGTGTGTGTGTGTGTGTGTGTGTGTGTGTGTGTGTGTGTGTGCGTGTGTGTGTGTGTGCGTGTGTGAGCCTGATGTCCGAAGCAACAGTCGATACTATTGAAATCTACTCATTCATGTCTGGCCATGAGGCAAAGCTCAAATGTCCTTGTGAATAAGAATCGCACACATTTATCTCTCTCTCTCTCTCTCTCTCTCTCTCTCTCTCTCTCTCTCTCTCTCTCTCCCATATTATTTGTCCTTCTCTTCCCTTCAGCTGTAAAACCCTAATTTTCTTTCCCAGTGTTTCCCCCTTCTCTCCGACGGCACAAATATCTCCTCTCTCGCTTTTCTCTCTATTTCCCTCTCTCCCTCTCTCTCTCTCTCTCCTCCCTCGCCCTCTCCGATATGAAATCTATAACCAGGTTATTCCATAAAGTGAAACAGACACAGCTGCCAGGGTAAAAGGGAGATATAGGCATCGGCGGTGGAAAAAAATAATATGAAAGTAAGATTTAATAATAGACACACACACACACACATCATCCTGAGGGGGATAATGACACTTGGGCAATATTCAGCACCAAAATCAATAAGGATTGGACAAGCTGCGTGAGCCAACACACAAGCTGGTGTGCGACAGTTCACTAACAACAAATACATTTTCTAGAATGCGCTACTCAAACAGGGGCGCTTCAAAAATATCGGTGGCCTCGTTCATCTTCGAGACACAGAAAAACATCACTGCACCTCTCGGTATGCGGTCAAACCCAAAGTGACATTCATCCAATAGTGCCGAAAAAAAAAACGAGAAAGAGGATTTACGTCTCCAATAAGCCTTTGTGATTTCAAAGAGAGAGGGAGAGAGAGAGAAAGAGAGAGAGAGAGTCGTGGCCCGGCACACAAAGTCGTTCTGGAGGGCCGCCCTGACCTGTGGCAGGCAGGGGTTTCTATTCGTGGCAGCAGCAGCAGCGAGGCCCCGGTCCAACGGGGGCCAGCTAATTCCTGGTACAAGACACCAGATAGACAGACTGGGGCTGAATGGGGAAAACACACCATCCCACCGCTCATAGGTTACCATCCCAAAATGTATTTTCGGATCATGGGTGAACCAAATCTCAACCATTATTTTTGCTGCCCTGTAATGATGTTAAATATAGTGTCTTTTACATATTTGGCTGTTTCCACTGTCAGGTGTGGTGGACAGGCCATGCACATCACTGCAAATACATAGCCATAATGTTACTTTTTGTAATAAATGTGATTAAAAGAGTCCAAAAACAGTAGAAAATAGAGTAGAAAATAAGCAGGACAACAGGAATCTCCATTTGAAACGAATGGAAGTTGCTAAATCTCTGACATCCAGTGGACAAAAACTGAAAAATCCCCTCTCTGTCTACTTAGAAGAGAAAAAAAACCATTCTCTGTGCTTGATTTATATTACATTACAAGTGATGTGTCCACTTCAGCGGTTGTGTCTGGCGCTGCGACAGCGAGCTTATGCCGGGCCTTTTGTTTGCCCGCTGTGAGTGATTTAGTGGAGTTTCAAATGGCGAGCGGGTAAAGACCTTCATTCAAAAGCTGACAGTCTGCTCTTTATGCCTCGTATTTGTCCTTTTTTCTGTTAAATCCATATTACACTGCAGATGAGTCCACAGTAAAAAAAAAATGGCTCACGGTAAGTTAGTGTCTTAATACTTTTGGCTTTTGGGAGAGGAGACACATTCACGTTATATGCTTGACAGACGACACCGCTGTCTACGTGCGAGTGCGTCTGAGTGCGTGTGTGTGTGTGTGTGGCACCGGGCATGCTCCTATGACCTTTTATTGGCGTGGCTAGCAGCAGTCACTAATCTAGCTGGCTGGCAGGCAGGCGGCCCGGCTGGCCAGTTTGTACTGCAGGCTGCACGCAACTGGAAGCCAATTTTTTCCAGTTTAACAAGGAAAACAGCGGCCAGGTACGTCGTTTCCACTGGGGTGAACTTATGGATGTTGCTTTAACGTCCTTCTATGCAATACTTAATAATGATAATAATGTCATAGATGCCTGTAGGGAAATTCTCTTTTCTCCCTTCCACAGGGAGGTCAGAGGTCAAAGGTCATGGGTTCAGCTACAGAGCAGAAACCTGGAGCTGGGAGGGGATTCGGTGTCTTGCTCAAGGACACTTCAGCAGGGTGGAGGCTTGGGGGGTTTGAACCCGGGTCCCCTGGTGGAAGAAGGCTTTCTTTACCTCTTCATCTTTAACTTTTCCGTACAGGCCACCGATGCGTTACGAGCCGCTTATGTGCCGAATGTGCACAAGCGTGTCCCGGTGCAAGGTGTGTGTGCGTGTGTTTTATGCATTCGTCGGTGAAATCGGGCATACTGTATCTCAAGGACCCCCCCCCCCCTCCACACACACACACACACACACACCCACCCACCACCCCTCGTCTCCTGCCTGGATGCCTGGCTGGCTGCACGGTGGAAAATGATAAGTAGGCTACACAAATACTGCCTGTCTGCAATCGATAGACGCAAATGCACCGACGGTGTCTTCTGGGGGGGGGGGGGGGGGGGTGTTGAGGAGAGGGGGTGGGGGTATGGGGGTGGGGGGGGGGGGTGAATATTAGCTTATTTTCCAAGCAGGGAGATTCTGATCCGGGCTCATAGTGTAATTGACGAATGGGGGGGAAACCTGAGAGAGATACAGGGTGGAGGGGGGACGGGGGGAGAAATAGATACAGAGAGAGAGACAGACGTAGAGGGAGAGAGAGAGAAAGCAATATGGAGAATAGAAAGTATCTGACATTTGACACAACTCCTCTCCACCCCCCCTCCCATTAGGCTAATTCTATGACTTTCTCTTGTTGCCAATAGCGTCTCCAAGTCATACCCCCCTCCCTCTGTTAACGGCATTACCAGTGCCTGCCTTCTCCAATGCAATCAAACCATTAAACACAGTGCAGCATCCCCTCCATGGAGTGATTTCCTCCCAATAGAAAATCACTGGACAAGAGCTACTCCCCTTTCCTGTCATCAATAACAAGTCATCATGGGGCATCCAGCATGCACATCCAGCAGAGCAAAGATAAACTCCAGCAGATTTCCAGCAGAATGAATATGCAAATAAAAGTCTAGGGCTATTCTGTATTGCACAAACAGGCATTTGGCTTATTTGTTCAGTCTTTATATAAGTTAGGAAGAATAATAAACAGTCATCTCACTAACATCAAAACCCAGCCGGACACATTTTGATGCATTCCCACATATTTCAGTTATTAAGAACATATGGAAAAGAAAATAACATGCTTAATATGATTTAATTTGATCTATACTGGTTCAAATGCTTTGAGTCGCTGCTATGGGGGAAAAAAAATATCCCCTCGTTCAGATTCAGCTGAAATGACTTTCATTATTCAAACAATAAAATGAAAAATGCGGCTTAAATTGCCCCTCGTTGGCCTCGTTATGAAAACATACAGCTCGCTTCCAACAATATGAAACAAAGTGCAACTTCGATATAACGCGGAACATGAAAGCGACGGCGTGTGAAAAATGAAAAATGGTAAAAAAAAAAAAAAAAAAAAAAAGTTTTGAACAAAGTACAAACACGGAATATTGGAGGAATCAATCAAAACGTGGGAGATTGCGCAAAAACAAATTGCTTTGTGGACAGGGTGCAATTTACACAGATCGAGGGGAGACGTTTGATTCGTTTGATAAGGACGACAACCTACAATATCCATCCATAAAATTATTCCGTCCGACTTAATTATGGTGATTATTATAGCGATAACGGCAACAATAACGCGGAGTTTTAGGATGCAGACCAAGTAATGCGCGCGAGGACGCAATTTCTCTCCAAGGGGCCGCTCTCCTGTCTCCGTGTTCAAACACTTGTTATTTACCGGCGACGCGTTTATTTCAATTACCGTCTGCATGACAAATTAGCTCTCATATGTAGCGTTTATTAGCACAACAAAATAATAAAACACACACACACACACAGGAGGCGAGGGAGGGGGGGTGGAGAGGGTGGAGGAATGCGGGAGCGGGAGGGGGAGGGGGGTGAGGGAGGAGGAGGAGAAGGAGTTGGTTCTGCTTTTAATAAAGAATGAGGAATTAGTGCATATTGATAGGACTTAATAGACCAAGGGGGGTCATCAAACTAGTCGCGACTGAGCGATCCATGGTTAATTTACTATCAGTGTCATGTTATGGGAGGGAGGGAGAGAGAGAGAGAGAGAGAGAGAGGGAGAGAGAGAGAGACCCTCCCTTTCTTTATCAAGTCGAGGTGTTAACATGCGCGTCATGACGCATTAATATTCCCAATTGATCAATTTTGAGAAGCCGCCTCCTCGGTTGAGAAGACACTTCTATAGGCCTGTATGGATGTCAATATATAGAAAATATGTTCCGTTCGGTTGTTAACTTGTCTTTTATCGGTTTCTCAGCACAGCGAAAGAGAAAAAAGAAAGAGGGAGAAGGAGAGAAAGAGATGGAGAGAGAGGACGCACTGGATGAGACGCAAGAATTAACATTAATGCGCTTTTTTTATCCATATTTCCCTCTAATTTTCCTCGCTTCCATCAGTGATGTAGTGGTAAATAAAAGGCTGGGTATACTCGGACGGTGATCATCATATGGCAAACAACTGCCAATATAGACAACAATCAATTATACTTCCAGAAAAGCATGAATTTATCCTTTTTATTCACCTGAAAGACCCTGAAAGACCCTGACTCTTCTTGACAATGAATGTTCTTTTTTTAAGCTTCATGTAAAAATATGTTTTAACTCGATTTCTGGAAATTGGTTTTGGTGGGTTTACCCTCCTTTTTTGGGAGGGGGTGGGGGGTATTTTGGACATGCGGTGTCGCTTCTTCAAATCCAGATTAAAATAAACTTCTCTCCCCGCGGCCATCGATCCGGGAGCGGGGTGTGAAATGGACATTAATTTTTAGTTCACTTCTCACTGCGCAAAGGAGGGGAAAAGGGAGATCAATGGCGAGCAATAACAGCTGACTGCTGAGAGAGAGAGAGAGAGAGAGAGAGAGAGAGAGAGAGAGAGAGAGAGAGAGAGAGAGAGAGAGAGAAATCGAAAACGCTGACAAATAAATCATCTCTTACTACTTTTCCTCCCAACCTCGACACTTTTTCTCTGTTTTTTTGCGCACCCATCCTATTCCTTTGGGGACGGTGGAGAGAAAGGAGGAGATGAAAAAGAAGGGGAGAGAGAGAGAGAGAGAGAGAGAGAGAGAGAGAGAGAAAAAAAACGGCATAAATCAGAGAAAAAATAAATGGACGACAGATATTCTGAGCCTTAAAAATAAAAAAAAATCAAGGCAATTAAGTAAAATTTGGTTTTGAAAAAATGCTCAGAATTTGTTTTGATTTAATGTTATAGGCCTATCATTGTGTTGCAGCATATGGATTAAATGCAATATTAATTTATTTCCGTTTTTACGCAGAAAGATGCACGCTTATACGATAGACGGTGCGTGATTTATGTGTGTGTAGTCCCAAGGCTCCGATGGCGCCACCCTCTCTAATTCTAATCCATACATTCACTGAATTCATACAAAATAGCCTATATTAACATGTCAGGCATTTAAAAAATGATTTACTATCAAAACCCCAATTCCGCACAAACATATCCATAATAAATCAGGCCTGTGTGTGTGGACGGGATCATGACAATGTGTTAATTCAAACGAAATAGGAATTAAGTAGCGGCCGATAAATCACTGAGATCTGATAGAAAAGTGAAGTGGGAAAAGATACAGAACAATAACTGACAAGATGCTGTGACACCACGCCGGATAGGCTTTTTTTTCAAAGGAGGATTATCAGGTTTAAAACGCGTTGGCTTGAAAAATGGAATAGCCTATCCTATGATAAAATGCAGATTTAATTATTTTTAATTAAAAATCCAAATCAAACAGTTATATCAAAAATGCCGGTTTTTAATGTAGGCCTATTCTAGATTGAAAAATAAATAAATACATAAAAAAGAGATTTAAATCAATCTTCCAAATCGCTCTGAAAGTCTAATTTGTATATTATAAAATATAAGAATGATGCATTAAAATGTGATTTGGAGTTATTATATAAGAGCGTCGCCCTGCGTGTCTACAACATGGAAAAATAGACTTGATAAAGCCCTAAACTGCATTTCCTGGGTGATCAAAATCATCAGTAAATCTAATGCAATTGCTGGTATCAACATCTAAGAGTAATATACCATAGTCTATTTGAAATGACACGTCTCATACAAACTGATAATTAAAGAAAAAACATGACAAAATTAATATTTTACAACCTTGTTCTCTTTTATAAATTCTATCTCAATAAATTGGGTTACCATAGGAGTAAATAGGCAGCAAAACTAAAACTTTTCCCTATGGAGACAAAAGGTCGGCCTATAAATCATGACATCACCATTATAACCTATAGATATGATTTCACTTGGACTTCCAAACACACTGAAAAGAAGATATGTTTCTGTAAATGCCATAATCCTTCCTCATTTCCTATATTTATAAAGATAATTATCGCGTGTTAATGTGTTTTGTTGGAAAATGAAAAGCGCTCGGTTTGATTCAAAAGAGAAAAAAAAGCTGCCGGTTGATCTGGCAATCAATAAGATCAATTTGGGGAGATTCATCGCGGAGTTCAACCTGGAATCACCGAGTCTGGAGCGACTTTCTGATTTTTGGAGGAACCGTAAATCATCCTCTGAAGGATTTCTCCGTGCCGTTCTTTCAATGACCCGCGTCGGGCGCGCACACGCTCTCCAAAAAAGCGCTTTTTACGCGCTATTTATGGCTGGCATCGGGTGGATTATTCTACTTGGAAATGATTCACTACTAATACTACTTCTTCCCCACTACTAATTTTATTAAACCCTGTTCTTAGTGCTGCGGCTTTTGCACGTTAACACTTGCTCATCCTGGCGCGTCCACGACTGTTCACTTGTTTGAGTCTGAGTCCACTTAAAATGCCTTATGGCTGTAATCAGGACATCACACACGGAGCAAATGAAATAATGGAGTGGGAAAAAAATCCAAAATGAAATATTCCGTATGAATTATGAATTCCGTATGAAGTTGTACGCCCAAAGAAACTGCTGAAAAAGAAAAGAAGGAAAGAAAATCACATCCATGGTGATACGAGTCACTTGTTTGCGCCCGTCGCTCTAACGTCAGTTAACTGAAAAATAGTTAAATGTGGAAAAAAAAATCAAGTGTCATCCACCAAGCCTGTAATAGGGGATGAGAGGAGGACAACACAAAAAGGAAAAAAAACAGAAATCCTCATTTTAAATGCATGGAAGTTGTGTGCCAAAACTAATAATAATAATAAACATAAATCCTGGAAAAAAGCCACACATGCTTGCATCCTAATGAGCCGTGGCTGAACGCCTAAAATGTAGACTAAATGTGGACGTTATATCCGGTAACCCCGACGCAGTAGCAGCGGCAGCTCCCGCTTTGGGGAAGCCGACTTTGGCTCACTGTGCTCGGCCACGAGGCTGGAAGGCCCGCGGGACCCCCTCCGGCTCCGAGCCGCTCATTTAGGGGGAGGATGTAAATTGTAGTGGCTCCCTAGTTAACAGGTGTTTCCCAACTGTGTTTCTATGTGTATGTGTGTGTGTTTGTGCGTGTGCATGTGTATGTGTGTGTGTGTGTGTGCGCACTCCAGCTACGCGCTTACAAATGAGTCGCCTTGTTCTCGATTTCAAGCTCTCTGTCTCTCTTTGGGAGAAACTGAGAATAATTGTTGCGCATTTGAGGGGTTGCAGTACACACACACACAAGCACGCACACACACACACACACACACACACACTGATATAAGGGAAAGACGGGCTTTCATGTAAGAAAAAGTACATATTTTCTCTTTTTTATTGACGCTTTGGTAATTATATTTCTACATGAATGCCAATAAAGCACGTTAAACTGAATGGAAATAATCACATACAAACACAAAAGGCAACGCGTTCACATAAACGACTGGCGATATGGTCTAAATCCAATTTAAATTACCCACATTTATTGATGAAGTCTAGTTAAGTAATTACTATGGCATAATTACAACAGTTGTGGTCGAGTAGGCCTATATAAATTCCCAGCCAGTTGTGTTATGTCTTATAATGTTATTCACTAAAAAATCAGCCTCGTCAGTGGCTTTATTGGACCTAAAGTTACGGGCCAATATGTGGCAGTTTAAATCAAGCCACATGTCCTTACGGTTACGGGCGCTCTATCGCTCTGAGGCAACAATCACATTTACTGGGAACCCAACGGTACACAAGTCATTCCAATGGCGGGTTATAATCGCCTGCTGTCTCAATGGGGAGAACTAAACATAAAGTTAAAAACACATTTATTCACAGCAGGCCTAATGACGAGCGTAGATTATTGGAGGTCAATAAACACGACTGGTTATGAATCTCGTTATATGTGTAAAAATAGCAAAGATTATAGTTTCTCGGACAGTGTGTGATATTCCTAACGTGTCTTCTTTAATTGGGGGAGAAATTTAAACAATAAGGGTTTTAAAAAAGCCTCTAAATCAAGAAAATATCCTTTATGCGCAACCGCAGATCACCCTAATTCCGAAACGACATAAACCGCCTTCCTCAGAACCAACAGCAAAATCAATATCTAGAGTTATGGAAAAGTTGAAATGTGTATTGCAATGTACTGTGATATCACGGTACAGTTAATTCACGTCCCGTGTATTCAGCAGTATATAATGTAATGTAATGTTAATGCATGCGTAATGGCAGTGACACACGCACGGTAGCACTACTAAACAATTCAAGTGTTTTCCAGAAGCCAGCTTGTTGTTTGGGAACCACACACACACACACACGCACGCACGCACGCGCGCACACACACAACACACACACACACACACACACAGAGAGAGAGAGAGATACAGACAAGCACGCAAAATCCGTGTCCAAAGTGAGACCCGACCCGTGAGTTGTTTTTGTTTTTTTTCCACGCGTGGAAGGAAACATCGCCGAGCGCAGCGGCCGGAGCGCACAATCCCCGACGCGTTCGCAAAGTTGGAGAAACGACTCCAAAAATCCGCTTCCAAAGCAAAAAGAAACTGCGAAACGGCGAGCGGTGTGGAAGCGCAAAACTCTACGCTTCAAACACAACAACAACAACCAGTCGGTGTTACTCACCTCGCCGTGGCAGAATCCCCTTCTTCTGCAGACGACTCCTCGCTTTCCCGATCTTGTGTTTTTTTTTTTTTATCCTCACAACAAACCGAAAACTTTTTTTTTCAGCGGAGTGGTAATATCAGTAGCAGTGGCCCTTCTGGCTCTTGCGCAAGAGCGGCGGAGATAACGGGAGGCGCTTTGGGGAAGCAAAAGTAGTTAACACCTCCCTGTTAGGTTACCAAAGCGCAGACAGCGAGAGAAAGACACGGAGAGAGAGAGGAGAGAGAGAGAGGGAGAGGGGAGAGAGAGAGAGAGAGAGAGAGGGGCTGACTTTCCTCTGAGAGAGTGCAGTAGTAGGTATCAATAGCGCAATTGCGCATGTAGCCCCTGCGCTGGAAGACAAGAGGGACGATCAGTGAGAGAAAGAGGAGTGAGAAGCCGGTGTGAGAGAGAGAGCGCACGCAGGATCGCGGGGATGAGGAGGGGTGTGTGTATGTGTGTGTGTGTGTGTGTGTGGTGGTGGTGGTGGAGGAGGGGGGGGGGATCTCAGTACTCAATAGCGACGTGTGTTGAGGCTGGATGTGGAGCTGCGCCGGGAGCTGAGCGGGGAGTGTGGGGGTGGACGGGAGGAGGAGGAGGCTGGGAGGAGGAGGAGAGGGGAGAGGGGGGGGGGGGTGTCCAGGGTCCAGCGGCTGCGAGGTGCAGTGCTCGGGTCGCTCAATGACTGACTGACACACCATCACCCCCACTACATTACTTATTATAATATGATTGGGGGCAGTAATTCGTTACATTCCTACTGTCTGTTACCCCCCCCCCCCACCCCCACCCCCTCTCCTCCTTCTAAATTGGCGACTGCGTCCTCTCTTCCCGTAAAGAAAGAAAAAAAAAGGATAACAATCAGGAGAAGTCAGTTTCCTCTCCTGTGAACGATGGGGGAAACCAAACAGCGTCGATATGCAGTGTTCGTGTCATCCTTTTCTCGCGATTAAACAAAAGTAGTGGAGTCAACTTTACTGCCGTTTTGCTTTAATACAGGCTGGCGGGTAATTATGAGGAAAACGAATCAAGGGGAGACGCGCGCGTGCGTGTGAGGGTGGGATTTACTTTTTGGGGAAATTCAACTTCGATGTGATATTTTAGGTGTGTGCTTGTGTGTGTGTGTGTGTGTGTGTGTGTGTGTGGGAGGGGGTGTTGACAAAACCACCTAACACTGTTCCACACTTTCCTTCGAGACCCCCCCCCCCCCCTCTTTCTCTCTCTCTCTCTCTCTCTCTGTCTGGTGTTTCGTTCCCCTGGGTGATTTCCACTGCGCTTTGTGCGCAAAGTGAATGAATTATCCCTCCCTCTTCTCTCTCTCTCTCTCTCTCTCTCTCTCTCTCTCTCTCACCCGTTGGAGAGACTTGCCGTGAAGCCAATGAAGTCCACTTCTTAACATAAAGAGGTGGACTACCAGACGCTCTGATAAAGTGCGCGCGCTAGACACTGGAGTTGGTGAGACAGGGGCGTCAGTTCACTAAATGGACTAAGTCCCCGCATCTGATATCATGCGGAGGCAACCAAAACCTCCACACCTGCTTATATACAAATAAACTACATTTCGGAAGACTGACGAGATATTATTATTTGGTCAATGTGATGAATTATTAGATGTAAGTTTTATAGTTTTAATAACCTGCTTTGATTTTTTTTTTTTTTTTTTTTAGAAATGGCTTCCAAATAAATCTCTGGTGATTTTTGCTTGATCTTTGCTCTCATCATCATTAGAATAAAGATAAAAACTGCAACATCAGATATGGACTCACTTAGGACATGCCATACCCCACCTTGTCATAGCTGACGCCCATGTCAGTCAGTGAACCCGTGATGAAGCTTGGCAGGACGTCCTCCTCCTCTTTCAGCGCAGTCATTTGGCCACCCACATGACAAACTGTAAAAGTGAAATCATGCGAGGAAAACAGCAAATAATGCACAGCATCTGGTTTATGGAAAGTAGGCTACAAAAAAAAAAAACGTAATAACAAAGTGGCATTTTTTTTACAACATTTCAATTTGGGGAATTTTGTTTGGTTTTGATTATAGAAAATAGGCTACAGCATGTTACACTTGTTTTAATCCTTTGTAGGGAAAAAATGTGTGTATGTGTGTGTATGGGGGGACAGAGGGAGAGAGAGAGAGAGAGAGACAAAAGGAGATGTGTGGAGACTAAACAGTGAGAGAGAATGTGTGTGTTTGAGAGAGAGAGAGAGAGAGAGAGAGAGAGAGAGAGACCCATGTGTCCCTCTGTCTTCCTCTCCACTACACCCCCCTGCTGGCCACACGTGGAACTGACCGATGCTTCACTGAACTGATATGGGCAAACTCTTCCCTTCTGTCTTTCAGCTTTGTCTCTTTTGTCCCTTGCCTTTTCTTCAGCATATTACATGCAGTCATGGCATGAATAGACACTAAGCTTTTTTTTCTACTGTTGTAAATCACTGTCAGTCAGTCACTGTAGATGAGCAAGACTATGATAAAGTTCATCATAAGGCAAACAACCACCAGTATACACAAATCATTTCATATTTTCAGAAAACCTATTTTCATATAACTTCAGATTATCAGATTACAAAGATTCCTGTAAGTCCAAAAAAAAGCAGATATACTCTATTCTGCAAAAATAAATTATGGTACTGTAGGGTGCTTTGGATAAAAGCGTCCACCCAATGTCATTTTAATTGAACAGTATCTGAAAACGCTTAGTGGGAAACATTTTATTTCTGGATTCACATGCGACTGCACTGAAATGAAAATTATGAAATACTGGCCTGCTGGAATAACGGATGGGCTGATGTTCAAAGGGCAGCAAAATGTTTATTAGCATAAGAACACATGGGTAACGTGATAATATAGAAATAATATAGCACAAGGAAAAATACATATTTGAGAAGATTCACGATTCAAGTTCAGGATTCACCATTCAATTCATGATTCAAGATTCATTCAGGAGGGAAGAAAGGCTATTTTAAATGCTGAGTTGGATGGTACTGCAGAGGCAAGAGAGAAAATCTAAAAATAGGAGTATCACATGAGAGTGAAATCCCACTATTTATGTCCAGGTATGAATGAAATCCTGTGGAGAATGCTGTGTTTTTAGTGCAAATTAGAGGAGGGTTAGGCTTTGTTTTAGGGTTAATGACATATTTAACACACCGGATGGCAAGCAGGCATACCTTGGTTCACCATTACATTTGCCCCTAAGCTCTATAGATCCCAACTGACATTTAACACCTTTCATTTGTGCTAACAAGGCAGATGGCATCTCCTTTCATCCCACACAACCTGATGGATACAGGATATATCATGCAGGAAAACAAGCGCATCTAGTATTAAAAGGGCATGATGGTCTCCTAATGGAAGTCACACTTTGATCTGGCTTCACGCTGTAATATACCAGTGTTTTAGGTAGCAACAGCGTGGGAAAAGTGAAGAAGCTTGTGTGTGTGTGTGTGTGTGTGGTCTCCATACATATGAGGAGCAGGAGCAGCAGTAGCAGTGCCATTAGCGGTGTGTTGTCTTGCTAATAGGCTCAGTTTGGAGTCAATGGGCCGACTGAGGAAGAGGACCATCTATGTATTAGATCCCTCTCCATTCAAAGTCTAATGCCAGCCCTTAGTCCAGCCCCCCTCTCCTAATGTTTTTAAATGCTGCCTCTGTGTGTATTGACTGGGAAGCACTTTGATAGCACCTTTTTCACCGCCGAGGCATCTGCCACCGGTGCTTGTGCCCTCCACTCCAGCACAGCCGTTTCCCCCCGCAGATATCAAAGGTGGAAGAGATACTTCAGATGTGTTTAAAGGCGTGGGAGACGTATGAACATCGCACGCCAACGCTCCAATCCAATCCCCTGCCACTTGTAATGCACGATAGCATCTCTTTATACAGATTTGCGCCAATGTCCGCCACACTTCAAAGCACAAAGAATTCCCAAAGCAAAATGAAATGATTATTTTTTTTTTTTTTGTAGATCCTTCACATGTCAACAGGACCCTGAAGCTCAAACCAAGGTGGGATTGTTGCAAGCAATTTAAAGTCACACATGAAATGAAAAATTACTTTTAGCTCTAATTATCACCATCCACCTATATGACAATTTATGTAAAAAAAAAATCACAGCAAAATGTATTTTATTGTATTTTTATACCACAGTTTAATTGAATTTACTTGCTGGAAAACAGAAAATCTTTAGTAGTGACATCATCATGTACCAGGAACTGTGCATAAAAATTCCAACCAATAAAACATCACAGATTTTTTAACAGTCCCGCCCCTCTGCCTTTCCCATCAAATAAAACTGCCTTTCTCTCCTTAACTGACATCCCATTGGTTTACACTTTTGCATGATCCCTCCTCACATTATGTCCCGCCCCAACATCCTGTTTCAACAGGAAATACATCACATTAAGGAAGCAGGATGCTCTCAAAATGCTGTTTCATTGTGACTTTAAGGGAACCTGACCACTTATTGTTTCTTTAATCAGTGTCCAGAACGTGTTTTGTGATGGTTCGACGTTCCTCAAATGTTTCCAAATGTTCTGAGTACCTTCCGTGTCCTCCACACTTCACAGTAAGAATTCCCCCCACTGATAAGCTGACATGAATCGAGTGTAAAAGATTGTTTGTAACCAGATACAACTTAACGTTGAAGCTTGTGCTGTTTTCAGTGGATTCATCTGAACGCAGAGATGTCCCAATGTCATGAACGCCACACCTCCTCCGACATGACAGAGTGATAATGAAGAGCCAAGCTGACAGGGGAGGAACAGCGCTGTCCTCTCATTGCCTGCTTTCACCCGGGTTCCTATCCTTAAAGGGAATTTTATTTCGTTATTTTTCAAATCCGAAACTCTAAAACAGGAGGGCTGGTTTGGGGCGTGTAGAGTGGAGATACCGGGAGAGGGTGTGACAAGTCGTGGTTTTCGGTTTTTTCTAGTTTGGCTATTGGGTATGGCAAAAAAAACAGGTGGCACATACATCCTGAAAGCCTGTAGGTAGGTTTATTTCAGAGTCTGGTCTAATTTTATATACAGTATACACAACATTTGGTTATATTTCACCATCCATTTCCAGAGTATGGTGGTTGCTGCATATCCAGAAAAAGGTTAAGTTCCCTTGCGCAGGAAAACTTAGTCTGTTATATGGATTGAAGCAGTAATCCTGTGATATTTTGAGGCAGCCCACACTTGACCCTCCCTTCCACCCAGTGACTTAAGCAATACCCAGCATTATGTGCTTTGCACCGCGTGGGACTTAATTCCTTAAACAAACCGTGTTTGAGTGTGATTTACGGCCAAACTGGACAGGCGACGGTCATTTCTATCTTTCCTTTAATAATTTACGATTGGCGGAATTTATAGCTCTGCTTCTCCCGGCCTCGCATGCCGCTAAATCCGTATGTCTGTAATATAATGAGATTTTAGCGCAGCGAGATTATAAATTATGGTGTGATTTGTTCTCTGGCTGTTTTGTCAGGGCATAGCCTTTGAGTGTGTGTGTGTGTGTGTATGTGTAGCTTGGGGACATGGCTGGCATTTGGCTGCCACGGCGCTCTAATTGCTGACGTACACACAGATAGATGGGACCTGATGGTTGGTGTCGCCACTGGAGGGAGGAGAGGAGGCGAAGAGGAGGAGAGGACGAGAGGAGGAGGAGGAGCGAGGGATGAGAGGGCAAAGGGAGAGGAGAGGAGAGGACAAGGAGGAGGAAGAAGAGGGATAGACGGCCGGAGAAGGAGATGAGGAGAGAGGAGGGATGGAGATAGGAAGGAGGAGGGAGAGGAGAGGGATGGAAGGGGGGGGGAGAGGAGGAGAAAGGTGGACGGATGGATAGATGGAGACAGGAGGAGGAGGGATGTTGTCTCGTGGCAGTGAGACGCGGCATATGCTGCCAGCAGCTACACGGCCAAGCGGTTAACCACACTGAGAGGGAGAGAGAGAGAGAGAGAGAGAGAGAGAGAGACACTGACCCAGCCACATTCATCCAGCTCTCAGATTCGTTGCTCCAGGGAGCTGTTGGAAAATGAAGAATTACAAGGCCCTGATCAGATTACATTACAGAACAAGCGATTACATGCATTTGACTCCCGCACGAAAAAAAAAAAAAAATGAAGGAAGGAAGGGGAAAGGAAACATACATGATCTGATTAATTATTTAATTATGCGGTATCTTGATACATGGGCAACATTTTGAGGGAAGGTAGATGGGGCAATTTCACCAGTGTTTCCACTGCTTACTGACTAAAGCCGCTTTATCATGAACACTGATTCTGTCCCAGTCGCTCATCACTGACTATAGGCTACTGTACACTGCCTTAAAATATGTTATTGTCAGTACATTTAGGTTCCCATGTTCTTCAATCCCAACCCTAACCCTAACCCTGGCTCTTCTATAAGGAGGGAAAAAAAGAATCATGAGATCTGATGAGAATTAAAGATTGTTGGGTTGGATGCTGATAAAAACGGTCCTCTTGTAATTGTGTGTAAAAAAAGAGATCCAAGGCACTCCAAAAATCTGTTAAAAAACCTTAATTCTATTGGGCTAGTCATAATTGTATGTTAATAACTGGGCATAAGGTAGATTTGTTAGCATTGTTAGCATTTTAACTTACATTTATGACTAGGCAAATAGAATAAAGGCTTTGTAACAGATTTTTGGAGTGCCTTGGATCTCACTTTTTTCCACATAATAAGACATTTGTCCCTTTGAAGAGATCAAGTCTATGAGCAATTGGAAGGAAGAGTTTGTCAATTGCTGCATTACTGAATAAATGTCTATATCCAAAACTGAGAACTAAAACGAGAATATCAGAAAATCAGAAAAAACGCTGGTGCGACAATATGGGCTGAAATATTGTGTTGGCTTCAAGAGCGGGAACAATCAGACTGTATTTCCTCCGTCGTCGCTCTTGACGCTCCGTCATCTTCAAACATCCTCGGGGAGCGACTTGTTATTTGCTCTGAGCTGTCGGCATGTTTTGGCTTTTTGACGAGAGACAGAGAGAGAGAGAGAGAGAGAGAGAGAGAGAGAGAGAGAGAAAGAGAGAGAGAAAGGAGGAGAGAGAAAGAGAGAGAGCAGAGATAGTGAAGAGAGAGAGAGAGCCTTGAGGCACATGTCAAGCAATGTCACAGATAATCACACATTGTCTTATAAATAGCTTTGAAAATGACAGCGTTGGGGGGTTGGAGTGTGTGTGTGTGGGGGGGGGGGGTGTAGAGGGCGATGTTGGAGGGTTTAGGGGGGCGTGAGAGATGCATCAGAGCACATGTAGCGTAATTAAAGACAAGATAAAGTTAGTTTCTAACAACTCCCCCAGGGGAACATTTATCAAGGGCAACGCGTCGAGAAGAAAAAAACAAAAAAACAACACAAATGTTTTATCTGTAAAACTAAAAGGGAAGCTGGGGGGCAACATGAGTATCTGAAATCTGTGTTGTGCTCTGAAACAGAGATAAATGTAGACAAAGACAGAGACAGAAGAAGAGTCATTTTCTCAGTCAGTCCATGAGGCCTCTTCCCATCACCGTCTACCCAGTAAAACCATCCTATTTCACAGTCCAACTCACCTCCATATTACTGCCCCGACTGCCACTGTATCTGCTGCTGCTGTCTGAAGGGCTGGAGGTTCATTTATATAGGTGCTGATCATCAGCAGGCAGGAGCACAGATGGAGCCGTCATCATCCCTTTGTTAGTAGCAGTCCCATTTTTGAATCCACCATAAACCTTGGTTCTCCAAGGAGTCTGCTTTCATGACTTTCCTCATTTTACAAAGTGTTTTCAGTGGTTTGACTTGGTCCCAGAGTCATGGAGATGTTAACTACATAGGGGTGGACAATGCTGTAAATCAGTGATTCTCAACCTTTTTCATATCAAGGACCCCTAGTTTAGTCCACATTAGCGTCATGGACCCCCATTTGATGAGATTTTGTCTCTTGGACCCAAATCTGAGAATATTTTTATTGTTAGATATGATTTTGTCCAGAATTCTATGACTATCTGTATTGTAGGGAGATAACAGTGAAACTATGATCAAAACAGTCATTCTTCTACATTCTCTAATTGTGTTAACTTCCTGTAAAAAAAATAATGCTGAAGTTTAACAATAGATCAATTTGCTGGGGACCCCTGGTGGTCCCCGGACCCCACATTGAGAACCACTGCTGTAAATAACAGTTAAAAAAAGAGAATTAAAACTAGCATTTTTGAAATAAGACAGTAGGCCTACTGTGTAAGAATGAGTCATCTATCTGTAGAAAAGTGTTTAAAGGAGTTGTTAAACTAGTCTCATTTAATTAACACATTACAAAAATGTGTCCTTCATTGAAGCTAAAACAGGATTGTTAGCATTGTTAGCATTCCTCTTTGAGATCAGCGGCTACCAGCAGCAAGATAGCTTGCACCTAGCATTAGCTGTTTGAGTGGAAGGAAGAATGCTAGCAGCGCTAACAGTTTTTCGGTTAACCGATGCACCAAAACATAAACTTTTCCCTCCATATTGTTACAAGTGTCTGGTGAAGATAAATAACAGACTTTCAAAACGTCAAAGTAGCTAACAAGTTCAATATATAGCTGTCAATGATGCTGCAAAAACATAAATAAAAAATACAATAATGGAGTAAACGAACAGCCGAGATTTGCACCTCCAAAGACTAGCCTAGTTTTATTTTTTTTTTTGAATGATTTGCCCATCTACTCTGTAGCGGGCAGAAGCCGGTAGTTAAGCTAAAAATAATGTTTATTCCTGCAGACGTTTAATGGTCCGTCAAATGGGATAACAAGGACGGCTGATTTGTGGGCCTTTCTCTGCAATTACCCAGCCTTCCCACTTCCTCCCTGTTTAAATTAAACAAGCCATTGATTTTATGCTGAATATTATTGTGCCATATTCCTCAAGAGCGCGTTTGATAGAGATATGGAGTGATAGGACTCACACGCGCATGCACACACACACACACACACATACACACACACGAAGATGGATAAAGAGAGAAAGAGAACCAGAAAGAAGCAGAGGAGAGTCCCAATATGGTGCAAATTTATGAACTGTTGTTTTCACTTTCATTTGGTAAACTGCCTTAAAGTTGTGCTTCCTTTGTCCATTATCACATGACAGGAGATCCTTAATAATAAGAAGAGGGGCAACCTAGACCATTGACACAAACTTAAAAAAAAACAAAAAAATCACTTTATGGTCAAATTTAATGTGACCAACTCAAAGTGCAAGTACTGTAATACAACATAAGAAAATAAAACCTACATTTGCCTACATTTTGCTTTACTTTCCAACTCTGCCTTGACTAAATATCACTGAATGTAAAGAATATGTCTAACACTAACTATACCTAATTTCATATTTGCATCAAAAGGAAAATTAATTAAGAAATGACATGGTTGTCTAGTAACTGTATTTAAGACATTTTAATACTTTTTAAGACCTTAAATTTACAAAATATAATTGCTGGTGGCTCCAAATGCTAGCGAGAGGTAACTATTTGAACACTGCTTGAACTTCAATACCCAGAAATCCTGTAAACTCTTAAGGTTTGATTCCTGAAACCTCAAACCAGAATTTAATTTAGGCGAATAAGGTGAATCTAGGGTGTCTCGATTAGGAGGAATGGGACACTTTTCTCTGTTGCCGCCCCACTTTGTGATTTAGGCTGAAGACCTGGCTGTATTTTTACATAAGGAATCTTGCCTAGTGCACTCTTTGCCTCTGCATTGCCAGTAAATTTGGATTTCTCTCCCACTATGTTAGCCGTGCTTTCTGCAGATGATTACGCTTCATTGTTGTATTTGAAAGAAAAAGGAGCGCACATCTGACAGGTTCATCACCGAGGCGTTCTGGAGGCATTTTGCCTGACTTGCCGGCCTGACAGTGACTCTATTAGCCCTGTGTTTTCATCCAAAACACCGAATAGGGTAACCCAGATATTACTGAGAGCGCCGACACACACACACACACACACACCCGCACACATGCAGACACCGTCATCACTGTGGAGTGAAGATTACACAGAGAAGTCAAGTGACAAATTCAAGTGGCCAGAAGAAATATCAATTCATTTAGGACCAGTGAGCAGCAAGCCGGCTGTCAGGGAGAGAGAGATCAAAAGGGCTTACCCCTGATATGACAGATGCATTAGTGACGAGAGCGAGACAGTTAATTTTGTGTGCCTGAGTGTGTGTGCGTGTGCGTGTGTGTGTTCATTCTCCAGCATCAACCAGTCAAGTGGTCGGAGCGATCCATTTTGTTTCAGAGTAACAGAAAGATAGATCTTATTGTAAAGTGTCATATTGATTCTTAAAATGCTTAAAAGAGAAACCTTTAAGAGTTGCTGGTGGTGTATCTCGCATTTCTGGGCCCATTTCGCTGTTTGGTGTATTTTTCTTATTCCTGTGGATAACTGGCCAAACGTGGACAACATGAGGTCATGTCAAGATATTTCCAGCGCAGCTACAATGGAGTGCCTAAAACATCAATGGTAAACGTCAGGTGTTGGTGTCAGTCCCTCAGAATCAAAGAGCGAGGGCTTCTTTCTAGAGCCGCCATTTTACATCGACATTCACCAATCAAACAGGGAGAAATCCATCGCAGAAGGGGCAGAGATATCAATTTCTCCACTGACAGAAGCCTCAGTAGACCATTGACTAAGGCAGTGATTCTCAACCTTTTTCATATCAAGGACCCTAATTTAGTCCACATTAGGGCCACGGACCCCCATTTGATGAGATTTTGTCTCTCAGACCCAAATCTGAGAATATTTTTATTGTTCGATATGATTTTGTCCAGAATCCCATGACTATCTGTATTGTAGGTAGAGAGATAACAGAGAAACTATGATTCATCAGTTTGCTGGGGACGACCTGGAACCCCCTCGAGGACCCCTGGTGGTCCCCGGACCCCACGTTGAGACCCACTGGACTAAGGGACATGGCCGCAGTCATAAACACACATAACCCACAGCTGACTGGGGACTTCCACTGGGAAGTGAAGAGAAACAACAACAATGGTGGAGAGCAATAACGGGAGTTTCCATACACTTAGCTGCCTCAAAGCAAAAGGTAAAAGGTTACATATTGTAGCTGTAGTACTTGAAGTCTATACGCCAGACGCCATTCTTTCATGTTTGGGTAATGCCTTGTATGACAATCTATGCATCATGTACACTGTAAAGCTGCTGTTTTGTGGGCTGGCTGGATAATCTCCCTCTAGAGACACAAAACCATAGCACATGTTGCTCTGACACACTGCTCTGTCATCCTTTAAACACACACACACACACATTCACACAGACACACACACACATTTACACAGAGACACACACAAAAGCAGTCACAACAACAGAGCATTCAAACAATCAATGATTATTCACTGAGTTTGATCTGCATTCATATACAACAACACATACACACACATGGACGCGCGCACAAACACACACACACACACACACAGACACAATCCCTTGTCGGCTGTGCTGTGTGATCCAACGCGTCGCTATCTGCTCATGTGAGTAATGCGGATCAGCGTTTGATGAATAGGTAGACAGCACACTACACACACACACACACAAGGATCGGTGTCTTGTTTATGGAAAAATCTCGTCTCTTGAACAATCCCAGGCTGCTGTGAAATTGACATTTTCTATGCAGCACGGTGACTTTGTGTATTCTGCTATTGTGCACTGTGTGTGTGTGTGTGTGTGTGTGTGTGTACATATGCATATATTTTGAGTATGGGTGGTTTGGTGGGAATGGAACCCCTAACCCTAACCATTGATCTATACATAGGGAATGGAAAGCCTGAGTGACACACACACACACACACACACACACGCATGTCCTTGTAAGTATATATACATAAAGAAACACATGCACATACTTCACACTCCATTTACTTGCATTGCATGTAGGTTAATGCTTAGGTTATCGATCTTCCCACCTGTTTACAGCATTGATTTTGAATAGGAATCAAGCCATATTGTAATGTTTTATTGTCATATAATAAAATTATGCAATATTGCCATTGTAGTAAACAACATATTGTTTGTCCATCATGGCCTGGTGATTGGAATAATAGTAAAATCGGAACAGCATCGTCTATAATGGGAATGGTGCTGCTTATGGCTAAATCAATAAACATTTTTTACATGAGGGCGATATTTTGCGAAAGGCAATTACCGCTGTGGTGAAATGGTGTCATCGCATGTGAAACTAAATGACTCGGAGGTGTGGAACATTTTGATTAGGCCTTTTCAAGGTGATCCCGAGACGTTTTTATGTGTCACTTCTTCCCTCCTTCCTTCTTTTCCGTCTTTCTTTTCTCTTTGACGAGCGAAAGAAAGTGTGCAGACGCTGAAGTGTGCTGACATGTCCTTGTGGAGGGATTTCAACCATGATGCTAATAACAATAATTAGCTCCTAAGTGTTTGAGGAGGGGGAGGCAGAGACATGAATATTCTCTCATTGTGTTTGGTTTGTATACGCGTGTGTGTGTGTGTGTGTGTGTGCGCGCATGCCAGGACAAATGGCTTCACCGTGTCTTTTAAAAAGGACAAATTAGCCATAATTGCTTGTTTGAGGGGTCTGGGGGATGAAGGCAGCTTTTTGCTACTTCATTATGCCTGCTTTAACTCTCCAAGATCACACACACACACACACACACACGCGCGCACACACACACTCACCCACTCACACACACACACACACACTTAGACCATTAAATCTATTAACAACATAATATTGTGACTATTTATGAGCAACACAGCAATTAAATTAAATCAGAGTACATTTACTTCATAATCAAAATGCTGAGTTACCAAGGACCAATAGCACTGAGTGTAACTATTTATGAGCAAAACACCTATTAAAATAAATTAGAGGAGGGTAAAATGTTGAGCAACCACAAGGAAGGAATCATATTGTGTCTAAATCAAAATACATTGGGATTAATACATTAAATCCATTGCTGAATACGTAGGAACTAAATCCATACACCACTTAAAGCAATCAGGGGGAGGGAATTTTCTGACGCGCAAAGACAGACTCTCCTATCAGCTTTGATTAGCGTTTGAGTCCGTCTTCCCTGGCCGTTAGATATGTGAGAAATTATTATTAATAACAAAATAATTTCCGCAGATTAACCCCACTCTGGCTTTATTCCTGCTCTCCTGGCCTGTAGGAAATTGATCTGGGGAAAGATTGATGGCTGTCCCGCTGATTTAAAACGTTTGTCCTTGCTATCGTCTGTTTTTTTTTTTTTCTTTTGTCTTCTATTGTACCCCAGTTCCGTATCCAGACGTCTGTTTAATGATGCAGTTGTATTTCTGAATGTGACATTGAAACAAACTCAGTGGAGATTTCAGATTTCTTTAAAGATTTGTTCATTCAATTCACTTATTTGAGGCTTGTGTTGGATGTCAAATTTCGATGCGCGCTACGGCTTTTTTTGCATTTAGTGAGGTAAGAAAGTGTAAAAGAAAGATTTGAAAAGC